>NC_047110.1:91630005-91930005 GCF_902500255.1 Thalassophryne amazonica
TTAGGTTTTAGCTGTTTAGCATAGCCTGATTTGGGTAGGTTGAGTGGGTGAGAATGGGGTATGGTTTATCGTTTTCTGTATTGCGACACTATTATGAAACACAATGTACTACCACAATAGAATGGATGTCTTTTACTACATATTCTGTACTGGAAAAATAGCTTTGATAAATACAGTAGTGTTCAGAATAGTAGTAGTGCTATGTGACTAAAATGATTAATCCAGATTTTGAGTATATTTCTTATTGTTACATGGGAAACAAGGTACCAGTAGATTCAGTAGATTCTCACAAATCCAACAAGACCAGGCTTTCATGATATGCACACCCTTAAGGCTATGAAATTGGGCCATTAGTAAAAAAAAAAGTAGAAAAGGGGGTGTTCACAATAATAGTAGCATCTGCTGTTGATGCTACAAACTCAAAAGTATTATGTTTAAACTGCTTTTTTTTTTTAGCAATCCTGTGAATCACTAAACTAGTATTTAGTTGTATAACCACAGTTTTTCATGATTTCTTCACTTCTGCGAGGCATTAATTTTGTTGGTTTGGAACCAAGATTTTGCTTGTTTACTAGTGTGCTTGGGGTCATTGTCTTGTTGAAACACCCATTTCAAGGGCATGTCCTCTTCAGCATAAGGCAACATGACCTCTTCAAGTATTTTGACATATCCAAACTGATCCATGATACCTGGTATGTGATATATAGGCCCAACACCATAGTAGGAGAAACATGCCCATATCATGATGCTTGCACCACCATGCTTCACTGTCTTCACTGTGAACTGTGGCTTGAATTCAGAGTTTGGGGGTCATCTCACAAACTGTCTTCAGCCCTTGGACCCAAAAAGAACAATTTTACTCTCATCAGTCCACAAAATATTCCCCCATTTCTCTTTAGGCCAGTTGATGTGTTCTTTGGCAAATTGTAACCTCTTCTGCCCATGTCTTTTATTTAACAGAGGGACTTTGCAGGGGATTCTTGCAAATAAATTAGCTTCACACAGGCGTCTTCTAACTGTCTGTCACAGCACTTACAGGTAACTCCAGACTGTCTTTGATCATCCTGGAGCTGATCAATGAGTGAGCCTTTGCCATTCTGGTTATTCTTCTATCTATTTTGATGGTTGTTTTCTGTTTTATTCCACGTGTCTCTGGTTTCTTTTTTATCCATTTTAAAGCATTGGAGATCACTGTAGCCTATAATTTTTTGCACCTGCGTATAAGTTTTCCCCTCTCCAATCAACTTTTTAATCAAACTACGCTGTTCTTCTGAGCAATGTCTTGAACGCCCCATTTTCCTCAGGCTTTCAAAGAGAAAAGCATGTTCAACAGGTGCTGGCTTCATCCTTAAATAGGGGACACCTGATTCACACCTGTTTGTTCCACAAAATTGACAAACTCACTGACTGAATGCCACACTACTATTATTGTGAACACCCCCTTTTCTACTTTTTTTTTTTTTACTAATAGCCCAATTTCATAGCCTTAAGAGTGTGCATATCATGAATGCTTGGTCTTGTTGGATTTCAGTAGATTTGGAGAATCTACTGAATCTACTGGTACCTTATTTCCCATGTAGCAATAAGAAATACGAGGTTTATTAGAAAACTAACCGGCAGTTTTATATAAAAAAAAAAAACTATATGGATTTGAATCACGTGCGATTACACCAGACATGCTTGAACCCTCGTGCGCATGCGTGAGTTTTTTCACGCATCGGTGACGTCATCCGCCTGTGGGCAGGCTTTGAGTGAGCACTGGTCCAGCCCTCTCGGCTGAAATCCTTTGTCTGAGACGCTGCTGGAGACGGCGGGCGTTGCTTTATCAAAATTTTTTCAGGGCCTGTGAGGGATATCCGAGTGGACACTATTCGAGAAATTCTGCTGGTTTTCGGTGAAAAGTTTAACGGCTGATAAGAGATTGTGGAGTTTCTTTCGCTTTAAGGACAGCTCACAAAGCGGATCGGCGCGGTCGGAGGTGGTGTCCGTTAAGGCTCTGTTCACCCAGGACGTCGTCAGAGAACAGAGAAGTTTCAGAAGAAGTCGGCATGAGGAGTTAATGTGGACATTCCACTGTTAAAGGAGATTTTGTAATGAAAGAACGTGCGGGCAAATTCACCAAGTCGGTTCCATGACGATGACGCAAATCCGTCTGCGCCGAGAAAGGAAAAACACCTCCGTGTTGAAAACCATTTGTAAAATTCAGGCGGCTTTTGATGGCTTTCAACAAGTGAGTATCTGAGAAATTGTTTAACAGCTTGGGCATGTTCCAACTTGTCCGTTAAGGTTTCCAATGGAGGTGTTTTTCCTGTCGCGACCCCCCGCGGTCAGGTCCGGCCCGACATGCGACTCTGCCCGCACGTTCTTTCATTACAAAATGACCTTTAACAGTGAAATGTCTGGATAAACTCCTCATGCCGACTTCTTCTGAAACGTCTCTGACGATGACCTGGGTGAACAGAGCCTGAAATGTGGAAGTTTTCAGCTTGAAACAGCGAGACAACGCTGCCTCGGAGCGCAGATCGCCATCAGGCGCTGTGGGCCGTCCTTAAAGCGACACTTACACACCAAAATCTCTCATCAGCCGTTAAAATTTTTACCGAAAACCAGCTGAATTTATCGAATGGTGTCCACTCAGTTGTGCCTTACAGTTTTTGAAAAAAGTTTGATCAAACAAAGCAGCAGTCTCTGAGCCATTCCTAAACAATGAAAAAATCAACGAGAGGGTGGGCGACTCCTCACTCTGTAACCGACAGGCGTGAAAAAACTCTTGCATGCCCACGAGGGTTCAAGCATGTCTGATGTAATCACACGTGAGTCAAATCCATATGGTTTTTGAAAAAAATAATAAGGTTGGATACTTTTCTAATAGACCTCGTATACTCAAAACCTGGATTAATCTTTTTAGTCACATAGCACTACTATTATTCTGAACCCTACTGTAAGCCATGTGGGGTGGGTAAAATGAACCAATAACCCTTGCTTTTATTTTGCAAAAAGAGTAAAATCCATTAATACTACCTCTTAATTATACTGGGATCATTATACCCCATCGTTTTGTTTTGGCAGCGGATGAAAGCTGCCAAAACAACATTTATAGGACTAATATTTTTGGAGAAACTGTGGATGTTAACTAACAACACTCAGCAATGGACACTGCGAATTACATTCTGGACTCACATGCCATTCCAGCAGAGGGTGGTAAATCATCTTTATATTAAAAGTGTGTGTGCATGATTTTGTTTTACATGATTTTCTTTATATTTATATTTAGTACCTAATATAATTGTAAATACCTAATATAATTGTAAATACATTAAAAATAGATGGATGACACAAGAAAGTGAAAACACTTATTTTAGTTGTGGTCCTTTTAAAAATCAAATGACAAAATAGAAGTAATAATAAAATAATAATAATGATAACAAAGGATTATTAACTGAACCCGAGGTCTGTACGGGCAAATAACAAACAGATGTGTTTTTCAACACCCCTGTCTGTTATTTGTCTTGAGAATGTGTGAAAGTTTGACTCACTGAGTGCAATGTTGCAGAAACACTATTGAAAAATAAAAAATTACTGTACATTATTTAAGTTGTGATTTCTTCGCAGTCTGGCTCAAAACCTTTCAGTCACCCCTTGTAGGAACAAACGTCTAATCTCATCCAAATGGGATGCAATTTATATTATTTCCTTCTTGCAGCTGTTTATTTGGTTACATATGACAACATGGAAGTCCAGCAAAAAGAAAAGAAAGGAAAAAAGTTTATTTTACAAGGTTGTAAAAAATGTGGGTCATATTTTTAAAATTTTCTTCTCACCTTCCTGACATACATCAATAAACAGATGTAAATAAATAAAAATTCCTTTTGTTTCTCCTGCCGCTCAGTCGTCAGACATTGTTAGAACAGCTATCACTTCACTAACATAACAGGAGAGTCTATTTGTTTGACTTGACGGATGATGTTTTAAGACTTCGACCCCGCAGACCTCAATCAGTCACATTGGTCAGACAAAAAGACGCAGGTGACCTCAAATGCAGCTTTTGTCACCGACCGGACACCTCAGCAGCAGGTAAAGTCTTTATGTTTGAAAGTGGGAATATAATTGTTTAAATATGTGATTCCAGCATGATCAAACATTTTTTTTTTTCTTTCTTATGGATAGGTGACTGCATGAACGGACAGTAAAACTTGATCTGCTGCGTTTTCTCTTAATTTCTGTTAAAAGCTGAACAAGAGCATTTTTTTTTAAAGAATTTAGGATTGAGAACATTTTTTATTTCGTTTCTACTGTGTACTGTTTAAATACTGCTCGTAATGTAACAATAATCTCAGAATTCACAGTGAGAAAAGTGCTACTGAAGGTAAATACTTGAAACTAGTTAATCTATATAGAAAAAGGCAAAGTCCACTCAGATCCGTTTTGGATTGGGTGTGGTGACCCTGAGGAAAACCAGAGAAGCTGAAAACTTACTTTTTACTGTTCTGTTAATAATGGGCTTTGTTATTGTGATAATTGTGACTTTATAATTGTAAAATACAGAAGCCCTAATGGCTCATGGTTTCATATATTTCCTCTCATTTGTGAAGACAATGAGTTAATTATCTCCCTATTTTGAGATAAGCTCATTTTGTCATGACAACAGCATAAACTATGTCATCTTGAGAAAATGGCTTTGTATTTTAAGATCATTTATTTGCTTCCTATTGGAATAAAAAACAGTTATGTCTGCCTAAAGCCAGTCTCCCGTTGCCAATTTTTGTCTTCATGATAAGGTTAAGTGAACCTATTTCGTCACAACAGCAGCCTTAAGTTATGTGTCATAGTATTATACGCGAGTGTACACCAGGTTACTGGTGATTACAAGTGACACTGAATGCAGCGCCATGATGCAGGAGCTACTGGGCATGCTCACAACAAAACTATGTGCAATCAATGCAGTACTAATGATAATAATACATTTTATTTGGAGGTGTCTTTCAAGTCACCCAAGGTCACCTTACAAAAAGTAAAAGCAGAGAAGTAGAGAAAAAAATACCCACAAACGTTAGTAAAACAAAACATCGACATAAAAACAAGTGACAGACTCCAGTTCGAGGTCATATGCCAGTTTGAACAGATGGGTTTTGAGTTGGGGCTTGAATGATGTGATGGAGTTTGATTGTCTTATGTGTGGGGGGGAGGGAGTTCCAGAGTCCGTGTGCTGAGCAGCTAAAGGCCCAGGCACCCATGGTACTGAGGCGTGAGGTGGGGATGGTAAGCAGTCCAGCAGAGGTTGAGCGGAGGGTGCAGGAGATCAGAGGGGTAGGTGGGGGATAGGTTATGGAGAGCTTTGGTTTTTATACTGAATGTGGTAATGTACAGGGAGCCAGTGAAGCTGGATGAGAACAGGGGTGATGATCCGGGCAGCGGAGTTCTGGATGAGTTGCCGTTGTTAATGAGTTTGTTAGGGAGTCCAGTGAGGAGGGCGTTACAGTAATCAATGCGAGAAGTGACAAAGGAGTGAACCAGAGTTTTGGTGCTGGATTGGGACAGGGATGGGCAGAGTCTGGAAATGTTGCAGAGGTGAAAGAATATCTGTAATATCTGTGCTTCAAACAACACATTGTAATGCAATCTGAAAAACTGTCTTCTGCTGAAGGTATTAAAGGCACTGCGCTGCGGTGGTTTGAATCATATTTGTCTAATAGATTACAATTTGTTCATGTAAATGGGGAATCTTCTTCACAGACTAAAGTTAATTATGGAGTTCCACAAGGTTCTGTGCTAGGACCAATTTTATTCACTTTATACATGCTTCCCTTAGGCAGTATTATTAGACGGTATTGCTTAAATTTTCATTGTTACGCAGATGATACCCAGCTTTATCTATCCATGAAGCCAGAGGACACACACCAATTAGCTAAACTGCAGGATTGTCTTACAGACATAAAGACATGGATGACCTCTAATTTCCTGCTTTTAAACTCAGATAAAACTGAAGTTATTGTACTTGGCCCCACAAATCTTAGAAACATGGTGTCTAACCAGATCCTTACTCTGGATGGCATTACCCTGACCTCTAGTAATACTGTGAGAAATCTTGGAGTCATTTTTGATCAGGATATGTCATTCAAAGCCCATATTAAACAAATATGTAGGACTGCTTTTTTGCATTTACGCAATATCTCTAAAATCAGAAAGGTCTTGTCTCAGAGTGATGCTGAAAAACTAATTCATGCATTTATTTCCTCTAGGCTGGACTATTGTAATTCATTATTATCAGGTTGTCCTAAAAGTTCCCTAAAAAGCCTTCAGTTAATTCAAAATGCTGCAGCTAGAGTACTGACGTGGACTAGAAGGAGAGAGCATATCTCACCCATATTGGCCTCTCTTCATTGGCTTCCTGTTAATTCTAGAATAGAATTTAAAATTCTTCTTCTTACTTATAAGGTTTTGAATAATCAGGTCCCATCTTATCTTAGTGACCTCGTAGTACCATATCACCCCAATAGAGCGCTTCGCTCTGAGACTGCAGGCTTACTTGTAGTTCCTAGGGTTTGTAAGAGTAGAATGGGAGGCAGAGCCTTCAGCTTTCAGGCTCCTCTCCTGTGGAACCAGCTCCCAATTCAGATCAGGGAGACAGACACCCTCTCTACTTTTAAGATTAGGCTTAAAACTTTCCTTTTTGCTAAAGCTTATAGTTAGGGCTGGATCAGGTGACCCTGAACCATCCCTTAGTTATGCTGCTATAGACGTAGACTGCTGGGGGGGTTCCCATGATGCACTGTTTCTTTCTCTTTTTGCTCTGTATGCACCACTCTGCATTTAATCATTAGTGATCGATCTCTGCTCCCCTCCACAGCATGTCTTTTTCCTGGTTCTCTCCCTCAGCCCCAACCAGTCCCAGCAGAAGACTGCCCCTCCCTGAGCCTGGTTCTGCTGGAGGTTTCTTCCTGTTAAAAGGGAGTTTTCCCTTCCCACTGTAGCCAAGTGCTTGCTCACGGGGTCGTTTTGACCGTTGGGGTTTTACATAATTATTGTATGGCCTTGCCTTACAATATAAAGCGCCTTGGGGCAACTGTTTGTTGTGATTTGGCGCTATATAAAAAAATTGATTGATTGATTGATTGAAGAGTACAGCATGGTTTTCATGGATTGCTGATACATGCTATATTTCCACAGAAGATTTAAAGGCAAACAGTGTTATGTATGAACCTAGAGATGTCCTACTAATACTTACCACCAGAGGGCAGACTGCCATTAGGGCATAGGAACACTGAATGTAACCATAGCTACCATTTAGGGCAATAAACGAAGTGAATGAACCAGCAGGAAGTTGTCCTCCGTGCTCTGTGTGTCGAGTAATGTTTACTTAGTTACACTATAAGGGAGCAACATAATATAAATTTATCTCCTCCCCACTAAGATCTGTTGTCAATAACAAAACATTTCTTCTGAAACAACTTAAGACATTATATCCCCTTTAAACTACATGAGACTATATAAAATACATAAACTCCATTTAAACTACCTGAGATTATTTCTTTTTTTACTTCTCAATAACATTAACAGAAAATAGGAGAGTTATGTTATGGCTTCTAATCACTTCAAAGTTTCAAAACTCAACCATTGAACAACATTCTGCAAAGGCAAACATTCTTAAACTCTTTTTTTTTAAACCACATCCTGGAATGTCAACATTCATCATCTTTTTTTTTTTTTTTTTTACACGTTCACTGATCCCTGAAACGGACTGGCGGACGTGTGATCCTCACAGGATCATCGTACAGTCCCTGTTGTCTCTGTACATTCTGTGTGTGCCATTTCTGTGGACTGTGGTGTCTTGGGTGCTTTGGGTAGTGTGTGTGGTGCATGTGGAACTGTATCAGTAGCCTCCTTCTGTTGAGGTGTATTTGGGTCAAGTGTGGTACCAGGTGTGGTTGTCTGAGGTAGTGACAACGGAGAACTCACAGGAAGACTCACTGCAGTCTCTGGTGGGTCTGACTTGAGCCGAGTCAGCATCTGGTCCACATGACGCTTCTAGACCCCTTGTGTTTCCACATTTACCTTGTTGGACACTGGTCCGGTCTTCTCGATCACCACAGCTTGCATCCACTTATCCTCCCCCCTCCTATAATCGCGGACGTGCACTGGCTCACCAACTTCAATCTGTCTCTGTTTAGAGTGTAGCTGGCGTCGTTGCTGTTGAGCCTCTTGTGACTGGTGCACTGCTCCAGCCACACTTGGTTTCAAGAAATCCAATTGAGAACGCAACTTGCGTCCAATGAACAGCATTGCAGGGCTTTCCTTGGTTGTTGCATGAGGGGTGTTGCGGTATGTCAGGAGGAACGTATCCAGATGCTGTTGCACTGGTGTAGTTCCTCTGGAAGATTTCAGAGCGTGCTTGAAGGTTTGCACAAATCGCTCTGCCAAGCCATTGGAGGCAGGGTGGTACGGTGCTGAGCGAATGTGTTTGACTCCATTGGCTTTCAGAAACATGCTGAATTCCTCAGAGCAGAACTGAGGGCCGTTGTCGCTGACAAGACTGTGTGGAATGCCGTAGTGACTAAAAAATCCCCTAAGCACTTGGATGGTCTTGCTGGATGTGGTGCTATCCATGATGTGTACCTCGGGCCATTTGGAGTGTGCGTCCACCACGACCAGGTACATGTGCCCTTCAAATGGACTGGCAAAGTCCCAGGGACTGGATGGCCACATCCATGGGTGTAAGGGTGCTAGGCCAGGGTCTTTCTGCACACGCTGACATGAGTGGCATGACCTTGCTTGGTGCTCGATCTGGGAGTCAATGTCTGGCCACCACATGTAGCTGCGAGCTAAGCTCTTCATCCTTACTACACCTGGGTGTGCCGAGTGTAGCTCTTTCAGCACCCGGGGGCATAGTTTGAGGGGCACAGTCACTCTCAAACCCCACATGAGGCATCCGTGCTGCACAGTGAGATCATGGCGGCACTGGAGATAGGGAGACAGCTCGTCACCTGCGTCCTTTGCAGCTGGAAAACGGCCAGTTGTGACCATTTCCATGACACGGGACTGGGTGGAGTCAGACATGGTGTGACGCTTGATCTCGGCGTTGCTGACTGGCAATGTGTCCAACTGTGACATGTAAAACACCTCCACTGCACCTTGTTTCTCACTGGGGGCATGAGGAAGTGGTAACCTCGACAGTCCATCAGCGTTGGCATGTAGGGCCCTTTTCCTGTACTCGATGGTGTAATTGTGAGCGGAGAGCAGGAGCGCCCAGCGTTGCATGCGAACTGCAGCCATGGATGGTGTGCTTTTCACTGGACTGAGGATGGTTGTAAGCAGGCGATGGTCAGTGAGTAGAGTGAAGGTATTGCCATACAGGTACTGGTGGAATTGCCTACTCCAGAGACTATTGCTAACGCCTCCCTCTCAATCTGAGCATAATTTTGTTCTGCTTTGCTGAGAGTTCTGGATGCATAGGCGATGGGTTTTTCATTGCCATCCGGCAAGACATGAGAGAGGACAGCTCCGACCCCATAGGGTGAAGCGTCGCAAGCGAGGTGGAGAGGCAGTTCAGGGTTGTAGTGTGTGAGCACCTCTTGTGATACCAGGAGTGTCTTAGTTTTCTGGAACGCTGATGCACAGGCTGACGTCCACTGCCATTTCTTTTCTTTGTTCAGCAGTTCGTTGAATGGCTTTAGCACAGTGGCCAGGTCAGGGATGAAGCGTCCATAATAGTTAAGCATTCCTAGGAAAGATCGAAGTTGACTGACATCACCTGGTGCTGGTGCTTCCATGATGGCGCGTACTTTCTCCAGTGACTTGTGAAGCCCAGCAGCATCGATGATGTGGCTCAGGTATTCCACAGACTCCTGGAAGAAGAGACATTTCTCTTGCTTGAGGTGCAGGCCGTATTCCTCTAGCCTGCTGAGTACTGCATCCAGGGTTTTCAGGTGTGTCTGCTCGTCAGGACCACTGACAATTATGTCGTCCAGGTAGCAGTGAGTGTGTGGCAGTCCGAGGAGCACCTGGTCCATTGCCTTCTGGAACAAGGCGGGCGATGACGCTACCCCAAACGGTAAGGGGTTGAAGCAGAAAAGTCCTTTCTGTGATGAGATGGTCAGCAGCTTCTTGGAGCTCTCTTCTACTTCCATCTGTAGATATGCATTGGACAGATCCAGCTTACTGAAGCATTGACCTCCAGTGAGAGAAGCGAACAAGTCCTCAATATGGGGGATTGGGTACTTGTCGATGCACAGAGCTGGGTTGAGGGTGACTTTGAAATCCCCACAGAGTCTCACGGTGCCGTCCTTTTTGTTCACGGCCACCACGGGCGTAGCCCAGTCACTATGCGCCACAGGTGAGATGACGCCAAGCTCAGTCAGGTGTTTCAGCTCGGCCTCCACTCGCGGTCGGAGAGCATATGGCACATTGCGTGGTGGGCAGAATTTAGGGGCACTGTTTGGTCTGAGAGTGAGCCTGGCTTTCACTCCCTTCATGGTGCCTAACTTATCGGAGAAAACAGCAGAGTGTCTCTTTAACACGGTCTCTAAGCTGTCTGTCTGTGCTCAATTGCATGTACAGTCTTTAAGTCTCTCCAATTCAATTTAATGGCTCTCAGCCACTCCCTGTCAAACAATGGTGGAGCATCCACCTTCACCACGTACAGTGGCAAGACAGCACGTTGCTTGTTCAATTCCACTTGCACTTTAATGACTCCTTCTGGTGCCAAAGCCTCTCCTGTGTATGTCTTGAACATGATATCAGTGGGTTGCAGAGGGAATTTGTGCAGCTTTCGTTTGTACAGTTCCCAAGGAATCAATGACACTGCCGCCCCTGTATCCAATTCCATCTCCATTTTCTTTCCATTGACTTTTGGCATTACTGATATGTGTGAATATTTCCCTTTTTCTGACACTGCATACAGCCCCAAATCATTGTCACTGTCTGATTTCGTCGCTTCACTTTCACTTTCATTCGCCTCGACGTAACAGATTTTTTTCTTCCTATCATTCACGCTGTGTTTGTGTGCTTGGCTTTTCTGTTCAGGCTTTCCCTCTTTGTGTTTATGCTCTCTTTCATGACTGCTTTTTGATTTACTCCTGCACATTCGTTTCGTGTGGCCTTTCCTCCCGCACTGGTGACATTCGCGGTCTTTGTACCAGCAGTCATCATCACTATGATTTGCTTTCCCACAGCGGCAGCATTTTCCAGCTTGCGAAAACACTGCATTCACTTTCAGGGAATTGCTTAACTGCTGTACATCGCGTGCTGCTGTCTCTGCTGACACTGCATGTTCAACTGCTTTCTTGAACGTGAGATTCTCCTCAGTCAGAAGGCGTTTCTGCACAGCTTTGCATTTCAATCCACATACAAATCTGTCTCTCAGAGCGTCCTCTAGGTAAGCCCCGAACTTGCAGTGTTCCGATAGCTTCTTGAGCACTGCTACATACTGCGCTACCGTTTCTCCTTCCCCCTGATTTTGCTTGTGGAACTTGAACCTTTCGGCTATAACAAGCGGTTTCGGTGTGAAGTGATCTTTAAGCACAGTCACTACCTGTTCGTAAGTCTTTGTACCAGGTGCCACGGGAGCTACTAAGCTACGAAGCATTCCATACGTTTTAGGTCCCATCACATTGAACAGTACTGAAACTTTCTTAGCCTCGTGAATGTCATTAGCCACCACATAATGCTCAAAACGTTCAATATATGTTGCCCATTGCTCCCCAGACTCATCGAAAACGTCCATATATTCCAGCCATCATACGTGTTCCTGGGATTACTTGCACTATAGATGAACTTGAAGCACTCGATGCCCTTGAATCCGTTGACGTAGCACTAGCTGTCCTCGGGTCATCCGATGACGGCTGGCTCATAGTTGATTAGCACATTAGCTATCCAAAAACGCGGGTGTTCATTTCGGTCCAAAACTTGCACCAAGCTGACTAACTTTCACAGCCAGTCAATGAAAAGTATTCTGAAACACATGACTCATCGCCAATTTATATTATGTTGCTCCCTTATAGTGTAACTAAGTAAACATTATTACTCGACACACAGAGCACGGAGGACAACTTCCTGCTGGTTTTTCACTTCCTTTATTGCCCTAACTGGTAGCTATGGTTACATTCAGGGTTCCTATATGCCCTAATGGCAGTCTGCCCTCTGGTGGTAAGTATTAGTAGGACATCTCTAGGTTCATACATAACACAGTGAGCCTATGAATATTGGACACACGCACGCAAACAAACTGACTGCTGCACTGCGCTTTGCTAGCTGCTCCAGTCAGTTAAAGTGCTCTGCTCCAAACATAAAATAATCTACTAGTTTTTGCCTTTAATTCTAACCTGGTATCAAAGCGACTGGGCATCCAAATCCACTGTCAAGCAGAAAAGGTTTATTTCAAGATGCAGTAATGAAATAAAAACCAAAAGCTGTCTGTAAAATTAAAGTAAAATATGCATATTACCTTGTATCTGAATAGTAGAGAAGCTTGAATCTTCGACTGGACTGGGTTGACTCTCAGATGAGTCAAGACAGAAGACAAACTACCAGAGCAAGAAATTTAGCTGAGGAAGCTTCTGCGATTATAAGCGAAACGTCCTTGCGTCAAGCAACCCAGTCCAGTCGAAGATTCAAGCTTCTGTACTATGGAAACCACCTGGACAACTGAGAGCATTCACAGAAACTTGTATCTGAACATTAACTTTTGTGGCTCACGATATGTCATGACGTTAACGATCAGGTGACAGAAATTGTCAATGGGGATCTGCTCTTTCAGTTCTTCATTCAAGCCCCAACACAGGCTAAAATAACTTTATGCCTTGCTGTGACTGATCATATACGCATTAGTGTGCGTCATTTAAAAAGACTCTTACCAAGGCTTTAATTTTACTGACAGGGCATTCAAAGTAAGCCTTTTGGAGTCATTAACTCCACAGCTGACGAACATGGGGTACATCATGGCAGGAAGCCAGGGCGTTTATCAGTTGACACGTCAGCTTTGATTATTTAAGAACTGCTGTAAAGATAGAAAGATTCCCAAATTCTGAGTTGCCAACTCAATAAATCATAAGCATAGCATTGTTGAAAACAAACAACACAACAATTTTCTCATTTTTAAATTTTCATCAAAACAAACCCTCATCCTAGCACGACAAATAATATTGGACTGAATGTGCAGGTGGCTGTGAGACAACTGCTGCTAAATAATCTTCTACAAAATAAAGAGGAAAGACACTGCAGAGTTGTTTGAGTGTTGAGTGGCTTCCCTCACTTGTCTCCTTGCATGGCCAATCATTTTATGAGAATTGCTCTTTCAGACACAGTTAACATACTGTTTGTATTTAATAATGATTGATGTAAATGAAATCCACAAAATATTCAGTGACTTTAAAATGTTCATGTTTCCATCCCCTGACTTGTCTAAAGAAAACTAGCTGTAAAAGTATCCTTATATATCCTTATAATCCTTATATGGTGCAGTTGTGAAATGTTGTGATATCTTTGTTAAACCCCTTGAATAATTTCAGCTCCATTGTGGTAGCGCACAGAGGAAAAATGACAAAAATTAAGTTGCTGTCCAACTACTTATATACCCCCCCCCCCCCCCCCCCCAACAACTGTAAATCTTTTAATAACATTTACATAAACCAATGTGTCATTTTCTTATTTTTTTCTTTCTAGAAACCAGTGTAGGATTGTTTTGTTTTTACCCACAGCACAGAGGCAGTAATGGAATTCTTAAATGGATTAAACATTGAGGCCAGCAGATGGTCTGTGTTACTCAGCAGCATCTTTATTTTTCTGGCTCTTCTTTACTGGTGAGTAAATACAGTATGAAAGTTCACTTTTATTGTACTGTTTACGCCACAATGGCTGCAAACCTGCAAGACTTTCATGCATGAGTTCTTGAGCATGCTTTGGAGAAATTCCATCATACATTTGCTGTATTTTTTCAGGTATTCAATCCGTCCTTTTTCAGTTCTCTCTCGGTGTGGCATCAAACATCCAAAGCCAGTGCCGTTCTTTGGCAACTTGTTCATGTTTCACCACGTAAGATCTGACAGTGGATTTGCTAGGTTTTTATTTTGTATTTTTGCAAAAAAATATTTTGTAAAGTATTTTTGTATTTTATGTTTATGTTTATGTCGCTTGATTTATTTATTTATTTTACTTTGTTCTGAAACTTTCTTTTCAGGGTTTTTTCCATATTTTCAATGACCTCATAAGGACACATGGCAGAATTTGTGGGTAATTAAAGCTTTCTATGTCAGTGTTTTGTGAAGCAGCCTCAGACATTACCCTGTTATTTTTGTTTGGTCTTTGATTCAAACTTGTTGTATTTCAGGTATTATTTGGGCCGGACTCCAGTGATCGTGATAGCAGACCCTGACATGATCAGACAAATCTTGGTCATGGACTTCAGCAGCTTTCCAAACAGAAAGGTTAGCATTTTGCTGAATGCACCCTTAACTTTAATTTGTTACTTGTCTTTTGTGTTTACAAATAATTCCATCATGAATTAAGACAACATATTTGTCCCTCTGTGTAGGTTCTTACAGAGATTGGCTTTCCCACCAAGCCAGAAAGTGACAATTTGCTATCGCTGAAGGATGATCAGTGGAAAAGGGTTCGGAGCACCCTTACGCCATCGTTCAGCACTGCAAAGATAAAAGAGGGACGATAAAGGCACCCATGCCGTGGTGTTTTTGACATTTTGTCACATTGCTCAGTTTCAATCTACTGCTATCCAGAAATGATTGTTATTTTGTCCTATTCACTTTATTCTGTTTAAAGTGGCCAATATCAGATTCCAGTGTGAACTGTTCACTGTCTTGAACCGACCCTGATTAGAATCAGAATCAGAATTGAATTTATTCCCAAGTACATTTGCACATACAAGGAATTTGATCTGCATAAACAATAACAAAAAAAAACCCACTTCTATAAGAAGTAAAATAGTAATAGAACAAAACTATATTCACTGTTAAATAAATAAATGATAATGGAACTGCCTCCTGATTATGTGCAAAAAACAACAAAGACTGTACACACACACAATTATTTGAAGTTGCTGGTAGGATCATGCACAGATCATTTCTCTATTTTATATGAGTGCTGGTCACGGCACAGGTGAATAATCCACAAATGCACACATATTTAGCTGCTCAGTTATTTAGTGCCAGGCTTCAGTTTAAGCTTGAAGTAAAATACAATTCAGATTCTTCTCCCTTTTTTTTTTTTCTTTTTTTTTTTTTGAGCTAGCAGTGAGCAGAGTAAAACATGAGTGCAGTGTCTCCCGTAGAGTGGGTGTGTGAAGAGCTCCATGACTGATGAATTTCATGAATCCGGTCAAATTACGCATGAAGCAGGAACCAGGAACCGCAGGCAAAACATGTAAAATCGTAGCTGCCTCTAACACCTTGTACACCTGTTGCTACAACTATTTGCACACACCAGCGGCTGAAAGACAGTGTGCGCTGTGCGAGCCCATCAAAACCTCTTGCGGCAGATGTCGGCTAAATTCCAGGTGACACGCACGAACATCTAACACCACTCCCATGCCATTTAGAAAATGTGTGGCCATTTGCACTGTTAACATGAAAACAGTTTGCAGATGATCACTGTCGAGCTGGATGTGAAATACAGTGGGGAAAATAAGTATTTGACCCCCTGTCAGTTTTGCAGGTTTTCCCACCTACAAAGAATGGAGAGGTCTGTAATTTTTATCGTAGGTACACTTCAACTGTGAGAGACAGAATCTAAAAAAAAAAAATCCAGTAAATCACATTGTATGATTTTTAAATAATTAATTTGCATTTTATTGCATAAAATAAGTATTTGACCCCCCTAGAAAAACAGAGCTTAACAATTGGTACAGAAACATTTGTCTGCCTTTACAGAGGTCAGGCATTTCCTGTAGTTCTTGATAAAGTTTTCACACACTGCAACAGGGATTTTGGTCCACTCCTCCATACATATCGTCTCCAAATCTTTCAAGTTTGGAGTTTCAGCTCCCTCCAAAGATTTTCTATTCAGTTCAGGTCTGGAGACTGGCCAGGCCACTCCAGGACCTTGAAATACTTCTTACGGAGCCCCTCCTTAGTTGCCCTGGCTGTGTGTTTGGGGTCATTGTCATGCTGGAAGACCCAGCCATGACCCATCTTCAATGCTCTTACTGAGGGAAGGAGGTTGTTTGCTAAAATCTCTCATTACATAACCCCATCCATCCTCCCTTCAATATGGTGCAGTCATCCTGTCCCCTTTGTAGAAGCGCACACCCAGAGTATGATGTTTCCACCCCCATGCTTCACGGTTGGGATGGTTTTCTTGGGGTTGTTCTCATCCTCTAAACATGGTAAGTGGAGTTGATTCCAAAAAGATCTATTCTGGTCTCATCTAACCACATGACCTTCTCCCATGCCTCCTCTGGATCATCCAGATGGTCACTGGTGAACTTCAAATGGGCATGGACATGTGACGGCTTGAGCAGGGGGACCTTGCTGCCCTGCAGGATTTTAAACCATGACAGCATCATGTGTTACTAATGTAATCTTTGTGACTGTGGTCCCAGCTCTCTTCAGGTCATTGACCAGGTCCTCCTGTGTAGTTCTGAGCTTTCTCAGAATCATCCTTACCCCACAAAGTAAGATCTTTCATGGAATCCCAGGCCGAGGGACATTGACAGTCATCTTGTGTTTCTTCCACTTTCTAATAAATAATCATAACAGTTGTTGTCTTCTACCAAGCTGCTTGCCTGTTGTCCTGTAGTCCATCTCAGCCTTGTGCAGGTCTACAGTTTTGTCCCTGATGTCCTTAGACAGCTCTTTGGTTTTGGCTATGGTGGACAGGTTGGAGTGTGATTGATTGAGTGTGTGAACAGGTGTCTTTTATACAGGTAACAAGTTCAAACAGGTGCAATTAATACAGGTAAAGAGTGCAGAATAAGAGGGCTTCTTAAAGAAAAATTAACAGGTCTGTGAGAGCCAGAATTCTTGCTGGTTGGTAGGTGATCAAATACTTATTTTATGCAATAAAATGCAAATTAATTATATCAAAATCATACAATGTGATTTTCTGGATTTTTTTTTAAGATTCTGTGTCTCACAGTTGAAGTGTACCTACGATAAAAATTACAGACCTCTCCATTCTTTGTAGGTGGGAAAACCTGCAAAAGTGACAGGGGTCAAATACTTATTTTCCCCACTGTAAGTCTATGTGCCCCACGAGTGTGGCTTTGCAAACAGACACAGCGACACAGCAAAAAGGGAAAGTTCTCCGCGCTTCTGCCAAGCACAAAAATCCGGTGCAACCAGGTCTGGATAGACTTGTACAAAAGGAGAACGGCTGGTGCAACACAGAAGTGGGTGCAAAAAAGTTTACTGAGGTGCCAAAAACATTGAAGAGACTAATATTTTGATGTAAAAATTACATTGTTCCTCAGAGTCCTCTAGGGACACAGTAACGTTGGTGTGTGTGCACTGAACTGACAGGGGGTGTGGCCGCTGACAGGAGCGGCTGCGGAGATCTGTGGTTCTGGATGTCACGGCTGGGGAACACGTACCGTGTTTGGACGGACATGAACTAACAACTGTCCACTGTGATGTGCGTGTGTCTGCTTGCTGTAATCATGTGGACATACATAAAAACATATACTGCTGCTGCAATGGGCTGCAGTGAGTGCACGCACGCCACGCACATTGACAGGCTGCCCCAAGTGATCCGGACCGGCAGATCATAACACGCATTGGGTGATCTGAATGTCACGCCACCCACGTGAGCTCTGCGCCACATGACACGGTGTCAGTCCCGTGGTGTGCCGTCCACAAGACACGCATGTTGGGCAGGACACACGCACAGCGCTGGCTGGACACGCTGCTAGCAGATGTGGACATGATAGCAGTGCTGTGCTTCTCATTCATATCATTTCATGACTGTACATCTGTGACAGTCAGGGTCTTCTGCAGTGGATCAGATGGATCATATTTGTATTGTCCGCTTGATAAGAGGGATTCAATAAAATGCGGTGTTTTTATATGGTGTGTGGTTTTATTTTTTTAAATACGTCCATGTCCTTCTTGATATCAGGCATTTTCCCGCACCATTTACAGGACAGTGATGGTAGCTCAGTGGTAAAGTTTCTGGCTGACAATCAGAGCTTTTGGAAAGTGCAGGCTCAAATCCCGTGAGTTGCATGCATTTTATTTTATTTTATTTTTTAGTTTCACAACAGCTGCGTGATGTGGTTACACATCGCACAGCTGCACGCTCTGTGTTCCTGCGTGTATGAACCGTTGCAGCAGCATTGTGCATGCCTGCCAGTTGGCTCGATGTTTTTGTGGTTCGCTCATACAAGCTGTTCCGCCGTGAGTCACCCTGAGTTGTACTTATTCATACTATGTGTGACTGAACCCTCATCACATGCTGTGGTTGGAGCCCAGAGGTGGGTAATCCCGGCTTCAATGAGTAGACGTCCTGTTCTACCTGTGCACCTAAAGCAGGTGATTTCACTGATTAGCTCATCTATCTGCCTCAAGACTAATTGCAATTAGCTGGTTGAGCGGGGGGAAGAAACAAATATGTGGCAGGGCTTTTATTCATTGAAACTGGAATTACCCACCTCTGTTGGAGCCAGGAGTGCTGGAATTTTGAACTGAATTTGATTTCATCCACAATTTCAGGATGCCTATATAATTACGCGAGGTATTTACGCAGTGACTGCAGCCTGTGCAGATATGGAAGACGCCCAAATAGAAACAGTAAAAAAATAAATAAAATCTGATTCCATGTGACTATGCTGTTCACATTGTCATGAATAAAATCAGATCTGAGTTGCTTATCGTTCTTTCTCCATTTTCTTCTCTATACATTATTTTTGTATTTGTGGAGCCATGTGATCTCCCCCCCTCCCCCATTTTTGCTTTCTTGCTTCTCTTTCCCAGAGGGTCTAAGCTCAGTTGTCATTGTGTTCCTGTTTGTGTGTAGATGGTGCCTCTCATCAGTACAGCCATTGATGCCCTGATGAACAACCTGAATGTGTTTGCTGAGTCAGGAGAGACTTTTGACATCCACAAGTAAATACAGACATACAGTAACTCCAACACACTCAAACATCTCCTTGCAGAGGTTTAAAAGTTAGTGTCCAATTTATTTTATATGCACATGTGTTGCAGATGTTTTGGCTGTTTCACCATGGATGTTATTGCCAGTGTGGCCTTTGCAACTCAGGTGGACTCTCAGAACAATCCAGATGATCCATTTGTCCACCACGCTAAGATGATTTTCTCCCTTTCTTTCTTCACTCCCATCATGTTGTTTGCCAGTCAGTTGAGTCAATTTGCATTAATATTATGCACATTTGTGCGCTGAAAAATGATTTACATGATTTAAATATGTACAATCGGTTGCACATGGTCAGAATGTGTCAAAATAACAATTTTCTTATGTTTCAAATTGTTTCATTTATGCTGACATGCCCTCCTTTGAGGAGGCAAAGATAGACGCTGGCAGATCTGTTGGCATCCTCCATGCAGAAGTCACTGAGGTAGTCAAAAATTCCTCAGTTGTAAGTTGCCAGAGGCAGAGAAAATTTGTCCTGAAATGCTGAAGTCTCAGCATTTTGTTGGGCTGTCATGGCTGACACACCTATACAATGCTGTATGGAAGTCGGGGACAGTACTTCTGAAATAGCAAACTGGGGTGTTGGTAAACAAGAGTCATCAGGAGATGACATATCTTCCTGGTCCACACAATTCAGTAATACAAAGGGTCGGGGATCACCCATGTACACACTTATCTAAATATAAATGAGATTGGTCAACTGATTCTTGACATATCATGCTAACAAGGATGGCAATGACAATATCTTCAATATCTCACTGTGACCTTGAAATTGACACCAAGGTCACCATGATTGACTGGTGTCATGGGATCACCAAAGTACACCCTTTGTTACAGTCGGGACCGGGTTGCGTGTTTGACCCAAGAGCAGGAGCAGTAAGGCAGACACAGGAGGAGTAACCAAGAGTTTACTGATCCAAACAAGAGACTGCGCAGTGGGGGCACAAAGATGGATGGACCAAGAGGACTGGATGGACGAGACTGACAGGACCACGAGACCGGGACAGGTACCAGGGAAGTGAGCCTGTGGCGCTGCTGGGACTGCAGGGGGAAAATGAGAGGGCAGGTGACATTATGGCACACATCTGGAAGTGAAAATAAATCTAAAGTAAATAGTTCAGAGGTTCAGTTCATTCAAGTTTTTAGTTCAGAAGCAAGTCTCAGTTCATTCCAGGTTGGAGTTAGATCAAAAGTGCAGTTCATTCAGGAGTCCAGTTCAGATCACAGTCTTTGTTCATTCAGGATCTTAGTTCGACATGACACATCCTAAAGGTGGGCACATGTGGCAGACTGATAGTCAGATGACAGCTCCAAGTTCCAGGCTTAGATGCATGCAGCAATTTGGCAGGGAAAATTCTCTGGGAAACTGCACTCAGAGAACCACAGTTACATAAAACTCACAACTTAGCGGCTGCGTGTTGATCACTCCCGCCTGTCAACAGATTAGATCATACTGTAACTTAACGGTTCAACCCGTGGAATAACAAAATGACTGCACACTGTACCTAAACAGCGCAGAAGTGCGCCAGCCCGAACTACAGATTAAACATTGATGTTCACAGAACTCCATAAAGAGGAACAAACTCTGAGCAGTACTGAACACTACACAGCGCAGAGATGAATGGACTCTGATAAGTAACAGCTGCGTGTGATTACACACCAGACAGAATTACAGAATATGTCCATGTTAAAGCCAGAAACAAAAGTGTGACGTGGAAAAACCTGTATGAATAAAGAGCCGAAGCTCACACTGCAGGAAAATAAACGATTGAGAACGGCACAATTAGAACTTGGAGTAACACAGCAGGAAAAACACGACATGTAACACAGAGTCTGGAAACTCAAGAGGAAAAACACAACGGGTTACAGACTGCACCTGAAAGCGCGAGTGAAAAACACAGACAGTTACTGTTGTGGACATGAGAGCCCACAGAGGTGGAGTTGCAACAAGAGCGGAGACTTCAGTCCGAACAAAGTCTGCAGGGAAAAAAGTCAAGGAGCTCAGGGGCTCACGTCAGGAAAACAGAAAAAGTGACATTAGCTCCAATGTGGCGACGGAACGTCAAGCAAAATTCTCTATGAGAAAAAACAGAAGCTTCAGTTACCGGCTGGGTACGATGGCTTGGCACAGCTGGGACCCCATGGCAACCCGGTTCCAACCAGGAGAAACACGGAGGTTCTTCAGGTGGTGTGAGGAAAGATTCTGGCCCCAAACCCATGACAGGTTTGGGGTTAAATCTGGAGTGGTGATGAGTGTCCGCTGTGAGCACCCACTCTGTTGATTCAGCTCAGCTATGAAACGCCGCTCTGTCAATTCCATGTGCCATCTTGACAGATGGGGCAGGGCCCACGTGCCCTTTGGCAGCGGGGCACAGAGCCCTGACGTTACACACAGCGAAAAGCACCCAGCCAAATCACCAGCAGCTCCACCTCAGCTTCACCTGAAAACACAGACAAACAGGGGCCAGCAGACCAGGGGCAAACCACAACAGCACCCCCCCCCAAGGGCGACCCCCAGGTGACACACCAGGCCAAGCCGGAGACAGAAACCCCAGAGGAGGAAGGCACGATGGACACAGGGTGGGAGACGAAGATGGGGAGGGAACCATGCAACCCTATCCAGAGCCCACGGCGGAGTAGTTGTCGTGTAGAACAGGACTGGAACGACCCTCCAGATCCCACTATGGAGAAGTGCCTTGTGACCCTCCAGGGTCCAAGGGGGAACAGGACTGGAACCTAATGACCCTCCAGGGCCCACGACGGAGAAGTGCCGTGTGACCCTCCAGGGTCCACGGGGGAACAGGACTGGAACCTCATGACTCTCCAGGGCCCACGACGGAGAAGTGCCTTGCGACCCTCCAGGGTCCATGGGGGAACCGGACTGGAACCTCATGACCCTCCAGGGCCCATGATGGAGAAGTTGCCGTGCAACCCTCCAGGGCCTGAGGCGGAGCTGAAAACAAAACAGGGACCCCACGACCCCCCAGGGCCCATGACGGGAACAGGAGCCATGTGACCCCCAGGGGCCTGAGGCAAAATTAAAAAAATAAATAAAACAAAACAAAATAAAAAACAAAACGGGAGTGGTCTGCATAGGTCAAACTGGCTTGAACAACTTCCACCCAGGGAAGATGGAGTGGAAAACCAGGGACAGGACATACCCCACTTGGGGGAGGAGGAGTGAAACCCAACTTGGAACAAAAGACGGAGAACTCGGAATGCACTGGGAACTGATATGGGACCACACAGACTGACAGAAAACTCAGGAACTAGGAATCAATAGGGACAGGAGCTAATGCCACAGGAAATACAGACACAGACTAGTAACCAGGAAATAAACAGAGTACAGGTTTGGGAACCAGGAAACAGACAGTGCTGGTCTGGGAACCAGGCAACATAAAAACCGGGCTGGTCTATGAACCAGGAAACCTAAAACCAGGGGCAGGTCTGGGAACCAGAAACAACAGACAGGACTCGCAGGGGAACAGGAACACTCAACACAGACTGGTCTGGGAACCAGGAAATAAACACAGAGCAGATTTGGGAACCAGGAAATATAAACACAGTGCTGGTCTGAGAACCAGGAGACAACAAAACAGGGCTGGTCAGGGAACCAGGACTGGTCTGGGGCCATAAAACTAGGGGCTGGTCTGGGAACCTAGGGACATAGGACCAGGACTCATCTGGAAACAAGACTAGGACTGGTGTGGGAACCAGGAGAACACAAAACGAGGGGGCCAGGTGAAACTATCTGGAACTAAGGCACCCCTGCCACCCCAGAGGACATTTATAATCAAACTCTGGAGTACCTGAGGGAGGAGAGAAAAAACAAACTCAGGAGCCAGGACAGCTACCCCCACTACCCCAGAGGACATTCACAGTCAAACTCTGGGGCGCACTCCCACGACCGTGGAAAAGGAGGCCAAGGTCACCAGCGGGGGTAATGCTTCCCAGGGGACATTTACAATCAAACCCGAGGAAGCACCCCCACGACCCAGGATGACGAGTTCCATAGTCACCTGTGGTAAAGGAGACCAAACTGTTCTGAAAAGGAAAATGGAAACCTAGGGAAGCAAAAAACACCCCAGGGACTGGTCTGAGAGAAAGAACAAAGTGTAGGGTACAGAACAATTATCCTATGCTCCCAAAGGACATTTACAATCAACTAAGGGAGCCAAGCCATGACCGTGGAACCATGAAGACCAAGATCACTAGTGGAGCACATCCAGCTCTTCCCAGAGGACATTCACAATCAACCCCAAGAAGCTACCAGAGGACATCACAATCTAACCCCGGGGACGTCCCCAAATGACCTAGGAAGATGAGGACCGTGGACCTATGGAAAGGGAAAACTCCTGAATTGGGAATGGAAAGTCAGGGAACAAAGACCTGGGACAGGAATGAAACCCAGGGGAGAGGCATGGGAGCCGAAACACCACTGAGAGACAAGACTAGGGACCGGAACAGACCAGCCTGGGAACAAACTAAGGATTTATGGACTAGAAGACCAAGGAACCAGAACAGACCAAAAAAAAAAAATTAGGGAACTAAACACAAGAGACCAAAAAACGACTAGGAATGGACAAGGGACCAGATCTGACTAACAACAGACAAGACTAGGTCCTGAGACTGACAAAGAATACTGCTCCTGCTGAGTCATGGTTTTGGCCAGAATCTTCTGTTACGATCTGGGACCGGGTTGCGTGTTTGACCCAAGAGCAGGAGCGGTAAGGCAGACACAGGCGGAGTAACCAAAAGTTTATTGAACCATACAAGATATGATACAGTGATACAAAGTGGTATGTAAAAGTTGGGGCACCCCTGACGATTTCCATGATTTTCCTTTATAAATCATTAGTTGTTTGGATCAGCAATTTCAGTTAAATATATCATACAATATATATCATACTTGTATAGCAGACAAACTGATATTTGAGAAGTGAAATGACATTTATAGGATTTACAGAAAGTGTGCAATAATTTATTCTTTCAACAAAATTAGGCAGGCGCATAAATTTGGGCACCCCAACAGAAAAAATACATCAATATTTAGTAAGCCTCCTTTTGCAGAAATAACAGCCTCTAAATGCTTCCTATAACTTCCAATGAGAGTCTGGAATCTGGTTGAAGGTATTTTGGACCATTCCTCTTTACAAAACATCTCAGGTTTGTTGGTTTCCGAGCATGGACATCCCGCTTAAAATCACACCACAGATTTTCAATAATATTCAGGTCTGGGGACTGAGATGACCATTCCAGAACATTGTACTAGTTCCTCTGTATGAATGCCTTAGTAGATTTTGAGCAGTGTTTAGGGGCGTTGTGTTGTTGCAAGATCCAGCCCCGGCACAACTTCAACTTTGTCACTAATTCTTGAACATTGTTCTCAAGAATCTGCAGATATTGACTGGAATCCATGTGATCCCTCAACTTTAACAAGATTCCCAGCACCTGCTCTGGCCACACAGCACCACAGCATGATGGACCCACCTCCAAATTTTACTGTAGGTAGCAAGTGTTTCTCTTGGAATGCGTTGTTCTTTTTCCTCCCCTTGTTATGTCCAAATAACTCAATTTTAGTTTCATCAGTCCACAGCACCTTATTTCAAAATGAAACTGGATTGTCCAAATGTGCTTTAGCATACCCCAAGCGACTCTGCATTACAGCATCATACAGAATCTCTTTGTGCAAAGTGCGTTATATGAGGTCTGTTAGAAAACTATCCGACCTTTTTATTTTTTGCAAAAACCATATGGATTTGAATCACATGTGATCGCATCAGCCAAGCTTGAACCTTCGTGCACGTGTGAGTTTTTTCACGCCTGTCGGTTGCGTCATTCGCCTGTGAGCAGGCTTTGTGTGAGCAGTGGTCCACCCCCCTCGTCGGATTGTTATTGCGAGCAAAATGTCTGAACGATTTGGAGCTTTGCTGCATCGAATTTTTCCAGAAACTGTGAGAGACAGCCAGGTGGACACCATTCGGAAAATTCAGATGGCTTTCAGGGACGATTTTATGGGGATCACACAGATTAAGGAGTGTTATAGCCAGTTTAAAGACCGCCCACAGTGGCTGAGAGTGCGCCGCACTCCGACTGGCGATCGACAGGTTGAAACGACCAGATCATTTCCAAAGTGAAGGCTGTGTTGATCCAGGACATCGTCTGACTACCACAAAAATGGCAGAAGACATGGACATCAGCACTTTTTTGGCACATTCCACTGTTACAGGAGTTTTTGTCATGGAAAGAGGAGCGGAGGAATGCGCCACAGAGCCGTGAATGGCGCGGGACAAAAGCACCTCCGTGTTGGTCTCACAGGACGGCTTTCAGATGGCTTTCAGACAGCTTTTGGTGGCTTTTCAGTCGTGACTGAAAAGACTCCGAGAAATTGTGGATGAGCTGGACATGCCAGAACATGTTCTGTGAGGCTTCATCACGGCGTTGCTTTGCGCCATGCAGCTCCGTCCCGACGCGCGAATTCCTCCGCTCCTCTTTCCATGACAAAAACTCCTGTAACAGTGGAATGTGCCATTCATTTCCAACTGAACACTGTGTTGATCCGGGACATCATCTGACTACCAGAGAAATTGCAGAAGATGTGGACATCAGCACTTTTTCAGCACATTGAGACAGACGTGCGGAGGAATTCGCGCGTCGGGACGGAGCCGCATGGCGCAAAGCAACGCCGTGATGAAGCCTCACAGGACATGTTCTGGCATGTCCAGCTCATCCACAGTTTCTCAGATAGTCATATGATGGAAAAGCCACCGAAAGCCGTCTGAAAGCCATCTGAAAGCTATCCTGTGAGACCAACACGGAGGTGCTTTTGTCCCGCGCCATTCACGGCTCTGTGGCGGAGGAATCCTCCTCCTCCTCTTTCCATGACAAAAACTCCTGTAACAGTGGAATGTGCGGAAAAAGTGTTATGTTCACCTCTTCTGCCATTTCTGTAGTAGTCAGATGACGTCCTGGATCAACATAGCGTTCAGTTTAGAAATGACCTGGTCGTTTCAGCCTGTCGATCGCCGCTCGGAGCGCGGCGCGCCCTCCGCCATTGTGCGCCGTCTTTAAACCGGTTGTAACACTCCTTAATCTGTGTGATCCCCATAAAATCGTCCCTGAAAGCCATCTGAATTTTCCGAAAGGTGTCCACCTGGCTGTCTCTCACAGTTTCTGGAAAAATTTGATGCAGCAAAGCTCCAAATCATTCAGACATTTTACTCGCAATAAAAATCCGACGAGGGGGGTGGACCACTGCTCACACAAAGCCTGCTCACAGGCGAATGACGCAACCGACAGGCGTGAAAAAACTCACGCATGCACACGAAGGTTCAAGCTTGGCTGATGCAGTCACACGTGATTCAAATCCATATGGTTTTTGCAAAAAATAAAAAGGTTGGATAGTTTTCTAACAGACCTCGTATAGTTGAACGATGCACAGAGACACTGTGGGTTGATAATAAGTGTTATCACCGTCCTTCGCTTCAGCTTATCTGATATTTTTCTTGGCCTGCCACTTCGGGCCTTAACTAGTACTGTGCCTGCGGTCTTCCATTTCCTCACTATGTTCCTTACAGTGGAAACTAACAGCTGAAATCTCTGAGATAGCTTTTGTATCCTTCTCCTAAACCATGATGTTGAACAGTCTTAAATACCCTGTCTCCTGATTGGATTCACCTGTAAGGAGGTCAAAGGTCAATGAGCTCACCAAACCAATTGTGTGTTCCAATAATTAGTGCTAAATGTATTCAAATCAATAAAATGACAAGGGTGCCCAAATGTATGCACCTGCCTAATTTTGTTTAAATAATTATTGCACACTTTCTGTAAATACTAGAAACTTCATTTCACTTCTCAAATATCAGTGTGTTTGCCTGCTATATCATATATTTAACTGAAATTTCTGATCGAGACAACCAATGATTTATAAAGGAAAATCATGAAAATTATCCGAGGTGCCCAAACCTTTGCATACAACTGTATGTCACACAAGCTTAGGCTCAGCGTCAGCTGGTCAAATTGATGCCAATGTCTCACTGGACCAAGAACCATCATTTCAGTCTTGTCAGAGTTTAAAAGTAGGAAACTGCTCGACATCCACCTTTTCACTGATGCAAGGCAATCTTCTAAGGATTTTATGTAGATGAGATTACCAGCAGTTATCAGCATGTATAACTGAGTATCATCAGCATAGCAATGAAAGATAAAACCAAAACTCTGCAATATGTGCCCAAGGGAGAAGAATATGGTGATCCATGGTATCAAATGCAGCACTAAGATCTAACACCACCAGAACCGTAGTGGTGTGGAGCAAAATGCTAGATTTCATATCGACCTATAGTTTTTCAATATACTTCGGTCAAGATTAGATTTCTTAAAGCCTGTCTAGTGGATTTTTATTTTGTTTTTTGCCACCGTTGTCGTGCGTTGCCTGTGCTGCTCCACAGCCTGTCTAGTGGATTTTTATTTTGTTTTTTTGCCACCGTTGTCGTGCGTTGCCTGTGCTGCTCCGCAGCCTGTCTAGTGGATTTTTATTTTATTTTTTTGCCGCCGTTGTCGTGCGTTACCTGTGCTGCTCCACAGCCTGTCTAGTGGATTTTTATTTTATTTTTTACCACTGTTGTCGTGCGTTACCTGTGCTGTTCCACGGCCTGTCTAGTGGATTTTTATTTTATTTTTTTTTTACCACCGTTGTCGTGCGTTACCTGTGCTGCTCCGCAGCCTGTCTAGTGGATTTTTATTTTATTTTCTACCACTGTTGTCGTGCGTTACCTGTGCTGCTCCACAGCCTGTCTAGTGGATTTTTATTTTATTTTTGCACCGTTGTCGTGCGTTCGCTGTTGCCGTGCGTTACTTGTGCTGCTTCATGGCCTGTCTGGTGCCTTAACTAAAGCACTCCTTCTGCTGAATCACCTCTAAATTATTTACACATTATTCACTTTGCGTTTTTTAGGAATCCACTAGGTTGCGTAGCTACTAGCTTTTAGCCGATTTAGCATGGCGGCTTCTCCTGTCTCTCCCGCACTTTTCTGCTTTGGTTGTGAAATGTTTAGTTATTCCTTGGCCTCCTTTAGCAGTAACGGTACTTGTAATAAGTGCAGCTTATTCGTAGCTTTGGAGGCCAGGCTGGGCGAATTGGAGACTCGGCTCCGCACCGTGGAAAATTCTACAACTAACCAGGCCCCTGTAGTCGGTGCGGACCAAGGTGGCTTAACCACCGTTAGTTCCCCCCTGGCGGATCCCGGGCAGTCGGGAAAGCAGGCCGACTGGGTGACTGTGAGGAGGAAGCGTAGCCCTAAACAGAAGCCCCGTGTACACCGTCAACCCGTGCACATCTCTAACCGTTTTTCCCCACTCGACGATACACTCGCCGAGGATCAAACTCTGGTTATTGGTGACTCTGTTTTGAGAAATGTGAAGTTAGCGACACCAGCAACCATTGTCAATTGTCTTCCGGGGGCCAGAGCAGGCGACATTGAAGGAAATTTGAAATTGCTGGCTAAGGCTAAGCGTAAATTTGGTAAGATTGTAATTCACGTCGGCAGTAATGACACTCGGTTACGCCAATCGGAGGTCACTAAAATTAACATTAAATCGGTGTGTAACTTTGCAAAAACAATGTCGGACTCTGTTGTTTTCTCTGGGCCCCTCCCCAATCAGACCGGGAGTGACATGTTTAGCCGCATGTTCTCCTGAATTGCTGGCTGTCTGAGTGGTGTCCAAAAAATGAGGTGGGCTTCATTGATAATTGGCAAAGCTTCTGGGGAAAACCTGGTCTTGTTAGGAGAGACGGCATCCATCCCACTTTAGATGGAGCAGCTCTCATTTCTAGAAATCTGGCCAATTTTCTTGGATCCTCCAAACTGTGACTGTCTAGCGTTGGGACCAGGAGGCAGAACTGTGGTCTTATACACCTCTCTGCAGCTTCTCTCCCCCTGCCATCCCCTCATTACCCCATCCCCGTAGAGACGGTGCCTGCTTCCAGACCACCAATAACCAGCAAAAATCTATTTAAGCAAAAAAAATTCAAAAAGAAAAATAATATAGCACCTTCAACTGCACCACAGACTAAACAGTTAAATGTGGTCTATTAAACATTAGGTCTCTCTCTTCTAAGTCCCTGTTGGTAAATGATATAATAATTGATCAACGTATTGATTTATTCTGCCTAACAGAAACCTGGTTACAGCAGGATGAATATGTTAGTTTAAATGAGTCAACACCCCCGAGTCACACTAACTGTCAGAATGCTCGTAGTACGGGCCGGGGCGGAGGATTAGCAGCAATCTTCCATTCCAGCTTATTAATTAATCAAAAACCTAGACAGAGCTTTAATTCATTTGAAAGCTTGTCTCTTAGTCTTTTCCATTCAAATTGGAAGTCCCAAAAACCAGTTTTATTTGTTATTATCTATCGTCCACCTGGTCGTTACTGTGAGTTTCTCTATGAATTTTCAGACCTTCTGTCTGACTTAGTGCTTAGCTCAGATAAGATACTTATAGTGGGCGATTTTAACATCCACACAGATGCTGAGAATGACTGCCTCAACACTGCATTTAATCTATTATTAGACTCTATTGGCTTTGCTCAAAAAGTAAATGAGTCCACCCACCACTTTAATCATATCTTAGATCTTGTTTTGACTTATGGTATGGAAATAGAAGACTTAACAGTATTCCCTGAAAACTCCCTTCTGTCTGATCATTTTTTAATAACATTTACATTTACCCTGATGGACTACCCTGCAGTGGGGAATAAGTTCATTACACTAGAAGTCTTCAGAAAGCGCTGTAACTAGGTTAAGGATATGATCCTTCTTATGTGCTCTATTGTCATATACCAACACAGAGCAGAGTAGCTACCTAAACTCTGTAAGGGAGTTAGAGTATCTCGTCAATAGTGTTTACATCCTCATTGAAGACAACTTTGGATGCTGTAGCTCCTCTGAAAAAGAGGAGCTTTAAATCAGAAGTGTCTGACTCCGTGGTATAACTCACAAACTCGTAGCTTAAAGCAGATAACCCGTAAGTTGGAGAGGAAATGGCGTCTCACTAATTTAGAAGATCTTCACTTAGCCTGGAAAAAGAGTTTGTTGCTCTATAAAAAAGCCCTCCGTAAAGCTAGGACATCTTTCTACTCATCACTAATTGAAGAAAATAAGAACAACCTCAGGTTTCTTTTCAGCACTGTAGCCAGGCTGACAAAGAGTCAGAGCTCTATTGAGCTGAGTATTCCATTAACTTTAACTAGTAATGACTTCATGACTTTCTTTGCTAACAAAATTTTGAACTATTAGAGAAAAAATTACTCATAACCATCCCAAAGATGTATCGTTATCTTTGGCTGCTTTCAGTGATGCCGGTATTTGGTTAGACTCTTTCTCTCCCGATTGTTCTGTCTGAGTTATTTTCATAGTTACTTCATCCAAACCATCAACATGTTTATTAGACCCCATTCCTGCCAGGCTGCTCAAGGAAGTCCTACATTATTAATGCTTCAATCTTAAATATGATCAACTTATCTTTGTTAGTTGGCTATGTACCACAGGCTTTTAAGGTGGCAGTAATTAAACCATTACTTAAAAAGCCATCACTTGACCCCAGCTATTTTAGCTAATTATAGGCCAATCTCCAACCTTCCTTTCTCCTCAAAGATTCTTGAGAGGGTAGTTGTAAAACAGCTAACTGATCACCTGCAGAGGAATGGTCTATTTGAAGAGGTTCAGTCAGGTTTTAGAATTCATCATAGTACAGAAACAGCATTAGTGAAGGTTACAAATGATCTTCTTATGGCTCTCGGACAGTGGACTTATCTCTGTGCTTGTTCTGTTGGACCTCAGTGCTGCTTTTGATACTGTTGACCATAAAATTTATTACAGAGATTAGAGCATGTCATAGGTATTAAAGGCACGCGCTGCGGTGGTTTGAATCATATTTGTCTAATAGATTACAGTTTGTTCATGTAAATGGGGAATCTTCTTCACAGACTAAAGTTAATTATGGAGTTCCACAAGGTTCTGTGCTAGGACCAATTTTATTCACTTTATACATGCTTCCCTAGGCAGTATTATTAGACGGTATTGCTTAAATTTTCATTGTTACGCAGATGATACCCAGCTTTATCTATCCATGAAGCCAGAGGACACACACCAATTAGCTAAACTGCAGGATTGTCTTACAGACATAAAGACATGGATGACCTCTAATTTCCTGCTTTTAAACTCAGATAAAACTGAAGTTATTGTACTTGGCCCCACAAATCTTAGAAGCATGGGTGTCTAACCAGATCTTTACTCTGGATGGCATTTCCCTGACCTCTAGTAATACTGTGAGAAATCTTGGAGTCATTTTTGATCAGGATATGTCATTCAAAGCGCATATTAAACAAATATGTAGGACTGCCTTTTTGCATTTACGCAATATCTCTAAAATCAGAAAGGTCTTGTCTCAGAGTGATGCTGAAAAACTAATTCATGCATTTATTTCCTCTAGGCTGGACTATTGTAATTCTTTATTATCAGGTTGTCCTAAAAGTTCCCTAAAAGCCTTCAGTTAATTCAAATGCTGCAGCCTAGAGTACTGACGGGGACTAGCAGGAGAGAGCATATCTCACCCGTGTTGGCCTCTCTTCATTGGCTTTCCTGTTAATTCTAGAATAGAATTTAAAATTCTTCTTCTTACTTATAAGGTTTTGAATAATCAGGTCCCATCTTATCTTAGGGACCTCGTAGTACCATATCACCCTAATAGAGCGCTTCGCTCTCAGACTGCAGGCTTACTTGTAGTTCCTAGGGTTTGTAAGAGTAGAATGGGAGGCAGAGCCTTCAGCTTTCAGGCTCCTCTCCTGTGGAACCAGCTCCCAATTCAGATCAGGGAGACAGATACCCTCTCTACTTTTAAGATTAGGCTTAAAACTTTCCTTTTCGCTAAGGCTTATAGTTAGGGCTGGATCGGGTGACCCTGGACTATCCCTTGGTTATGCTGCTTTAGACGTAGACTGTGGGGGGGTTCCCATGATGCACTGTTTCTTTCTCTTTTTGCTCTGTATGCATCACTCCGCATTTAATCATTAGTGATCAATCTCTGCCCCCCTCCACAGCATGTCTTTTTCCTGGTTCTTTTCCTCAGCCCCAACCAGTCTCAGCAGAAGACTGCCCCTCCCTGAGCCTGGTTCTGCTGGAGGTTTCTTCCTGTTAAGAGGGAGTTTTTCCTTCCCACTGTTGCCAAGTGCTTGCTCACAGGGGGTCGTTTTGACCGTTGGGGTTTTTCAGAATTATTGTATGGCCTTGCCTTACAATATAAAGCGCCTTGGGGCAACTGTTTGTTGTGATTTGGCGCTATATAAAAAAAAAGTTGATTGATTGATTAAATAATGGTTTAATCATTGCAGATTTGAAATATTTAGGAACAGATCCAGAGGTAAATTACAGATTAATAATTTCCAACACAGTCAGTCCAAGAGTGGGCCACAGGTCCTTAAACAGTTTTGTTGATATAGGGTCAAACAGGCTGGTTGTGCTTTTTGTAAATGTTACAAGTTTTGCCAGTACACCCAGTGAGATACTATCAAATTCTGTAAATCTAGGTAATACCTCAGTGATGGCACCCACCTTAATAGCAGGGTGTAGTGGCTGGGTTACCTCCTTCACACATAACACGATTGACGCTGACTGGCGCACGAAGGAGGGATTGCATGCCAGTCATGAAAAATTGGGGCCACCTCAAACGCCTCGTTCATGCTGTTGCCACAATCATTCGTGCACACAAGCGGTTGAAAGACATTGAGTGCCCTGCGAGTGTCCATTCAACACCCCTCTCTGCAGATATTGGCCATATTCCAGATGTCACACACGAACATCCAACACCGCTCCCTGGGCACTTAGAAAAGGTGGGGTTATTCGCGCTGCTGGCATGAGAGTAGAGAGCAGATGACCACATCTGTGAAAACTGTGTAAGTGCAACAAGAGTGTGATGTAACCTTGCAACACATGGGTGTGACTGTGGCAACCTCCCCCCCCCCCCCCCCACACACACACAAATGGCTTGTGGAGTGTGTTGTCATTATCTCCCCAACACACATGGCTTGTGGAGCCCCCCCCCCACACACACACACCATGAATCCAACATTGTCAGCTGTGGCTGAGGGTCTCGGAGTCCGGTCACTGTCCAGTACAGTGCACTGCTGGGACAGCTGACTGCTGTGCACTGTAACTCAGCTGGTGAACAAGAAATGCACATGTGTATGTGGGCACTCAAGACAGGTTGATAATTTCGTACTGACACGATCAAATGAGGACCAGCCAGTGTCTGAGTGCACCGCACAGTGTGAAGCCAGTTGGGCAGGCTGATGTCACTTTTGCCACATAAATTGTAGTTTACATGACAGACATTGAGTGGAGATCAGATAATAACAATAATAATAATACATTTTATTTATAACACACTTACAAGAAAATCTCAGTGCTACAGCATAAAAATGAACAGAAACACCTTAAAATTACACATTCAAAATCTTTCTAAATAAAAATGTTTAAAGCTGCTTTTTAAAAGACTCCACAGACTGTGGCGCTCTCAGATGTTGGGGCATTGTCGTTCCAGAGTTGTGGGGCAGCTGCCTGAAAAGATCTGTCCCCCATGGTGCGGAGCTTGGTCCGGGGTTGGCAGAGGCAATTTGAGAGGGAGGGGCGGACCTTAGAAATGTTTCTAAGGTGGAAGAATGAGATTTTACAGAGGTGGTGCATATGATGATCAAAGGAGAGGGTGGGGTCAAACCTGACCCTGAGGTTTCTTACAGAGGAGGAGAAGGGGATGGAGTGGCCTGAAAATGAGAGAGCTGTAATGGCGACGAGTGGAGCTGATGTGTGTGCCAGCAAGGATGGCTTCTGTTTTGGTGCTGTTTAGCTGTAGAAAATTTCCTGTCATCCACGCCCTTATCTCCCCCAGGCAGGCTCTAAGTGTAGACAGAACAGTTGTTTGGGGATGTGGGGTCGGTTCACCGGTAGAGACGAGTATCATCGCATATCAGTGGAAGGAAATTCCATGCTGCCAACGTGACCCAGGGGAAGGTGTTGTGTGGGCGCTGAAGAGGAGGTCTGCTGGCCCACCACCACCAGAGGGCACCCTGCCTGGAGTGCGGGCTCCAGGCACCAGAGGGCGCTGCCACCTCACAGGAGCAGCCGGGGTGACAGCTGTCACCTACGACAGCTGTTACCAATCATCTGATCCGCAGCGGTATATCTGCAAGACGTCATCTCCACTTCTTTGCCGCGATATCGCTCTACGAGGAGGTAACGTATCCAGCCAATCATATTGTCTTTTGACCATAAATACTTTTTTGCCTTCACGCAGAGAGTGAGTAGAACAGCAGGAGACTGTATTGGACCCTTTTGGATAAGTACTCACATTCCTGCACTAACAGTGTTTTCTTGACGAGAGGTGGAGGTGGTTTTTCCACCATACGTGTTGCTGGGTGCAGGCGCACCCACATCTGACTGTTTCTGTCCTCGCCAGCAGTACCAGATCCGACAAGCGGAGGCAGTGGCCACCTGGGAGTGTCGGGACTTGGCGGCTCCAGTATTCCCGGGGTTCGGTGGCGGAGGAAATCGTGTGGTTCCGGTTCTGCTTGGGACAGACGTCTCCTATCTTCGAGCCTGCCCACATGACACCTTTGTGATTCGACTTTATTGTCTATTGTTGTAATCGGTTGTGTTTGTTGTGCTTATTTCACAACAGTAAAAGTGCTATTTGACTTCCTCCATTGTCCGTTCATTTGCGCCCCCTGTTGTGGGTCCGTGTACCTACACTTTCCCAACAGAAGGCTATAGATGGTGAATAAGGTGGGGCCAAGAACGGACCCCTGAGGAACCCCACAGGTGACAGTGTGGGGCCTTGACCTTGCATCCCCCAGGGCCACATACTCAGGCCTGCCTGCAAGGAAGGACTGGAACCACTGAAAAGCAGCTCCAGTCAGACCAGCTGTGTGCTGTAACTGGTGGAGGAGGATCTGGTGGTCCACAGTGTTGAAAGTGACAGTTAGGTCTAACAGCACCAGGACGGATGGAAATAAAACTAAGAAGGGTAAAGGCATGAACTCATTCATGTGTGATCACATTGCTCATACGTTGTGGACATACAACTCATGTCAGCTGACTGCCGACTGTCAGCTGGACCTGACCGTTCATGCAAGGTGTTAAATTAAAAACACAGACATCAGACAGATACAGGACAAAAAATAATAATACATACATTTAAAAAAAATCACAGAATAAAGGTACAGAGAATGAGCCTTTTTTTTCTGTGTGCTGGCGTGGTCCGCAGACAAAGGTGGGCATGTCCCAGAGACTGGCAGCTGGTCAGATATCTGTGATCACAAGTCACAGCCAGAGGACACCTGTAGTGGCTTGTAGAATATGATCTTCCACAACTTTACTGTGAGGTGCGTACGTCAGCTTGCTGTCCTCACTTGGAAATAAATTAAGACACATATTGCTTCAGCTGACTGCCGCGTAAGTGCACCGCAATGCTGGTGAATATTGTGCCATACAGAAAATCACCTCACATGACACCCCTGAGAAGCGCGTGTATCTGCGGGATTTCTTCACATTGTCAATCAATCAATCAATTTTTTTTTTTATATAGCGCCAAATCACAACAAACAGTTGCCCCAAGGCGCTTTATATTGTAAGGCAAGGCCATACAATAATTATGTAAAACCCCAACGGTCAAAACGACCCCCTGTGAGCAAGCACTTGGCTACAGTGGGAAGGAAAAAACTCCCTTTTAACAGGAAAGAAACCTCAGCAGAACCAGGCTCAGGGAGGGGCAGTCTTCTGCTGGGGACTGGTGGGGCTGAGGGAGAGAACCAGGAAAAGACATGCTGTGGAGGGGAGCAAGAGAGCGATCACTAATGATTAAATGCAGAGTGGTGCATACAGAGCAAAAAAGGAGAAGAAACAGTGCATCATGGGAACCCCCCCAGCAGTCTACTCTATAGCAGCATAACTAAGGGATGGTTTAGGGTCACCTGATCCAGCCCTAACTATAAGCTTTAGCAAAAAGGAAAGTTTTAAGCCTAATCTTAAAAGTAGAGAGGGTATCTGTCTCCCTGATCTGAATTGGGAGCTGGTTCCACAGGAGAGGAGCCTGAAAGCTGAAGGCTCTGCCTCCCATTCTACTCTTACAAACCCTAGGAACTACAAGTAAGCCTGCAGTCTGAGAGCGAAGCGCTCTATTGGGGTGATATGGTACTACGAGGTCCCTAAGATAAGATGGGACCTGATTATTCAAAACCTTATAAGTAAGAAGAAGAATTTTAAATTCTATTCTAGAATTAACAGGAAGCCAATGAAGAGAGGCCAATATGGGTGAGATATGCTCTCTCCTTCTAGTCACCGTCAGTACTCTAGCTGCAGCATTTGAATTAACTGAAGGCTTTTTAGGGAACTTTTAGGACAACCTGATAATAATGAATTACAATAGTCCAGCCTAGAGGAAATAAATGCATGAATTAGTTTTTCAGCATCACTCTGAGACAAGACCTTTCTGATTTTAGAGATATTGCGTAAATGCAAAAAAGCAGTCCTACATATTTGTTTAATATGCGCTTTGAATTACATATCCTGATCAAAAAATGACTCCAAGATTTCTCACAGTATTACTAGAGGTCAGGGGTAATGCCATCCAGAGTAAGGATCTGGTTAGACACCATGTTTCTAAGATTTGTGGGGCCAAGTACAATAACTTCAGATTTATCTGAGTTTAAAAGCAGGAAATTAGAGGTCATCCATGTCTTTATGTCTGTAAGACAATCCTGCAGTTTAGCTAATTGGTTGTGTGTCCTCTGCTTCATGGATAGATAAAGCTGGGTATCATCTGCGTAACAATGAAAATTTAAGCAATACCGTCTAATAATACTGCCTAAGGGAAGCATGTATAAAGTGAATAAAATTGGTCCTAGCACAGAACCTTGTGGAACTCCATAATTAACTTTAGTCTGTGAAGAAGATTCCCCATTTACATCAACAATTGTAATCTATTAGACAAATATGATTCAAACCACCGCAGCGCAGTGCCTTTAATACCTATGGCATGCTCTAATCTCTGTAATAAAATTTTATGGTCAACAGTATCAAAAGCAGCACTGAGGTCTAACAGAACAAGCACAGAGATGAGTCCACTGTCCGAGGCCCTAAGAAGATCATTTGTAACCTTCACTAATGCTGTTTCTGTACTATGATGAATTCTAAAACCTGACTGAAACTCTTCAAATAGACCATTCCTCTGCAGATGATCAGTTAGCTGTTTTACAACTACCCTTTCAAGAATTTTTGAGAGAAAAGGAAGGTTGGAGATTGGCCTATAATTAGCTAAGATAGCTGGGTCAAGTGATGGCTTTTTAAGTAATGGTTTAATTACTGCCACCTTAAAAGCCTGAGGTACATAGCCAACTAACAAAGATAGATTGATCATATTTAAGATCGAAGCATTAAATAATGGTAGGGCTTCCTTGAGCAGCCTGGTAGGAATGGGGTCTAATAAACATGTTGATGGTTTGGATGAAGTAACTAATGAAAATAACTCAGACAGAACAATCGGAGAGAAAGAGTCTAACCAAATACCGGCATCACTGAAAGCAGCCAAAGATAACGATACGTCTTTGGGATGGTTATGAGTAATTTTTTCTCTAATAGTTAAAATTTTGTTAGCAAAGAAAGTCATGAAGTCATTACTAGTTAAAGTTAATGGAATATTCAGCTCAATAGAGCTCTGACTCTTTGTCAGCCTGGCTACAGTGCTGTAAAGAAACCTGGGGTTGTTCTTATTTTCTCAATTAGTGATGAGTAGAAAGATGTCCTAGCTTTACGGAGGGCTTTTTTATAGAGCAACAGACTCTTTTTCCAGGCTAAGTGAAGATCTTCTAAATTAGTGAGACGCCATTTCCTCTCCAACTTACGGGTTATCTGCTTTAAGCTACGAGTTTGTGAGTTATACCACGGAGTCAGACACTTCTGATTTAAAGCTCTCTTTTTCAGAGGAGCTACAGCATCCAAAGTTGTCTTCAATGAGGATGTAAAACTAGTGACGAGATACTCTATCGCCCTTACAGAGTTTAGGTAGCTACTCTGCACTGTGTTGGTATATGGCATTAGAGAACATAAAGAAGGAATCATATCCTTAAACCTAGTTACAGCGCTTTCTGAAAGACTTCTAGTGTAATGAAACTTATTCCCCACTGCTGGGTAGTCCATCAGAGTAAATGTAAATGTTATTAAGAAATGATCAGACAGAAGGGAGTTTTCAGGGAATACTGTTAAGTCTTCTATTTCCATACCATAAGTCAGAACAAGATCTAAGATATGATTAAAGTGGTGGGTGGACTCATTTACTTTTTGAGCAAAGCCAATAGAGTCTAATAATAGATTAAATGCAGTGTTGAGGCTGTCATTCTCAGCATCTGTGTGGATGTTAAAATCGCCCACTATAATTATCTTATCTGAGCTAAGCACTAAGTCAGACAAAAGGTCTGAAAATTCACAGAGAAACTCACAGTAACGACCAGGTGGACGATAGATAATAACAAATAAAACTGGTTTTTGGGACTTCCAATTTGGATGGACAAGACTAAGAGACAAGCTTTCAAATGAATTAAAGCTCTGTCTGGGTTTTTGATTAATTAATAAGCTGGAATGGAAGACTGCTGCTAATCCTCCGCCCCGGCCCGTGCTACGAGCATTCTGACAGTTAGTGTGACTCGGGGGTGTTGACTCATTTAAACTAATATATTCATCCTGCTGTAACCAGGTTTCTGTTAGGCAGAATAAATCAATATGTTGATCAATTATTATATCATTTACCAACAGGGACTTAGAAGAGAGAGACCTAATGTTTAATAGACCACATTTAACTGTTTTAGTCTGTGGTGCAGTTGAAGGTGCTATATTATTTTTTCTTTTTGAATTTTTATGCTTAAATAGATTTTTGCTGGTTATTGGTGGTCTGGGAGCAGGCACCGTCTCTACGGGGATGGGGTAATGAGGGGATGGCAGGGGGAGAGAAGCTGCAGAGAGGTGTGTAAGACTACAACTCTGCTTCCTGGTCCCAACCCTGGATAGTCACAGTTTGGAGGATTTAAGAAAATTGGCCAGATTTCTAGAAATGAGAGCTGCTCCATCCAAAGTAGGATGGATGCCGTCTCTCCTAACAAGACCAGGTTTTCCCCAGAAGCTTTGCCAATTATCTATGAAGCCCACCTCATTTTTTGGACACCACTCAGACAGCCAGCAATTCAAGGAGAACATGCGGCTAAACATGTCACTCCCGGTCCGATTGGGGAGGGGCCCAGAGAAAACTACAGAGTCCGACATTGTTTTTGCAAAGTTACACACCGATTTAATGTTAATTTTAGTGACCTCCGATTGGCGTAACCGAGTGTCATTACTGCCGACGTGAATTACAATCTTACCAAATTTACACTTAGCCTTAGCCAGCAGTTTCAAATTTCCTTCAATGTCGCCTGCTCTGGCCCCCGGAAGACAATTGACTATGGCTGCTAGTGTCGCTAACTTCACATTTCTCAAAACAGAGTCGCCAATAACCAGAGTTTGATCCTCGGCGGGTGTGTTGTCGAGTGGGGAAAAACGGTTAGAGATGTGAACGGGTTGGCGGTGTACACGGGGCTTCTGTTTAGGGCTACGCTTCCTCCTCACAGTCACCCAGTCAGCCTGCTTTCCCGACTGCTCGGGATCTGCCGGGAGGGAACTAACGGCGGCTAAGCTACCTTGGTCCGCACCGACTACAGGGGCCTGGCTAGCTGTAGAATTTTCCACGGTGCGGAGCTGAGTCTCCAATTCGCCCAGCCTGGCCTCCAAAGCTACGAATAAGCTACACTTATTACAAGTACCGTTACTGCTAAAGGAGGCCGAGGAATAACTAAACATTTCACACCCAGAGCAGAAAAGTGCGGGAGAGACAGGAGAAGCCGCCATGCTAAATCGGCTAAGAGCTAGTAGCTACGCTAACCTAGCGGATTCCTAAAAACACGCAAAGTGAATAATGTGTAAATAATTTAGAGGTGATTCAGCAGAAGGAGTGCTTTAGTTAAGGCACGTAAAGATTACACTGGGAAACAAATCGTAATCTAGATAACTAGATCAATCTAACTGCGCAGATTAAACAGCTAACAGATACAGAAAAACACCGCTGTGCTCCGGAACAGGAAGTGATACAATACCGCAGTGAGAGCCAACCACCAGTGGCCCTTTTAATAATTAAAACACATATCACATCTGTAATGCCGTCACTCGCACATCACTACGCGCTGGACATGCCATGCAGGCTGATGTGGTCATGACACGGGAGCTGGCTCTTCATGACTTGGTAGCCCAGCTGATGTCTTCATGAGACGAGCACATCAGGTAATTCATGTAAAACAGGGGTGCCCAAGTTCGGTCCTCGAGAACTACCTTCCTGACATTCTTAGTTGTCTCCCTACTCCAACACACCTGAATCTGATGAAAGGCTCATTAAAAGCCTGCTAACGACTCTTTCTTGGGCAGATGATGTAAAACAGAAAAGGGAAAACAGTAATCCATGTCATTTCATTACTTCCTGGTGTATGTCTAGGAGGAGGCTAACTCCGCTCTTTATAACAGGAATTAAGTATTATAAATTGTGGGGGGTTTTATTTTTTGCTCTGCTTCTGTGTGCATGACTTTCCACGTGCTTGCACTGTGGGCGTGAACATGAGTGTGCACGAAACTGTTGCCGCAGTATCGTGCACACCTGTCCGACCGTGTGTCCCTCCCGACAGCAGGTGGAATGGTTCGCGGTTCCCCATTTCACTTTTTGTTTGCGGATTTTCTTCCAGTTTCTGCGTCTTTCGCCCAACGACGTGTTATGTGTGAAGGGACCCTAAGGCATGCAGACGTATGTTTAAGCTAATGTTGTCTATTTTCTTCTCGAAGTAATCCAAGAAATCTTGTGCTGTAAAAGGAGAGCTACTTACAGGTGGTAAATGGTAAATGGACTGCATTTATGTAGCACTTTTCCGTCTGCATCAGACGCTCAAAGCGCTTTACACATCAGTGCTTCACATTCACCCCAATATGAGGCTGCTCCCATAAAAGGCGCCCACTACACACTGGGAGCAACTAGGTAATTAAGTACCTTGCCCAAGGGCCTTTAGTGATTTTCCGGTCAGGCTGGGATTTGAACCGAGGATCCTCTGGTCCAAAGCCCAACGCTTTAATCACTGGACCATCACCTCCCCTAAACCATCACCTCCCATGGTGGTTGTCCAAGAATAAGTGTTGCCACCATGTTGAACAAGAACTTTGAGTTATGCTTATTATTGTTGATCAAATCAGAGTAATAGGCCCACTTTGTAGCCAGTAGTGCATGCTTATAGTCTAAGATAGGATCACGCCACAGGAGGTGGAATACTTCTAATTTTGAACTACGCCATTTTTGTTCTAGACCTCTAACCTTATGCTTGAGTTCACGCAAGTAATCACTGAACCAAGCTAACTGTGTTTTGGGGGGGCTCTCAGTTTTCCACTTGATTTATGCGGGTAATGACCAAAACAACAACATCATGGATACAACAGGTGGAAATGAGATTCCTTAATCCAGTATCTGGGCTTACACTCAGGGATGGTTTGAGAAACTCAAATATCCAGGAACGACTCGGAATACAGCCGCTGATTCTTCATATTGAAACGGGCCAGCTGAGGTGGTTTGAGCATCTGGTGAGGATGACCCCTAGCCGTCTCCCTGGGAGGTCTTCCAGGAGCGTTCAGCTCCATGTTGGCTTCATGCCATTATGTTTGTTTCTTTCTTTTGACTGATCCAGTTTTGCTCTGGTGCAAACGTGTGTGTGTGTGTGTGTGTGTGTGTGTGTGTGTGTGTGTGTGTGTGTGTGTGTGTGAAGTCGATATTTTCAGATTGACAAACTCTGTCCGTGTGTCCAGTTGCTTTTCCTTCTCTCATGGCTCCTCTGATGAGATTCATCCCAAACAAAGTACGAGACACTGTAAACCAGTTCTTCAGCTGCACCATTCAGAAGATCATCAAGCAGAGATAGCAGCAGCCTCCTGAACAGGTCTGATGTTGGCAGTCTGTCATACACCAACGCATCATATCGAACAAAACAACTCAAAGTGAATTTTCAGTTCAGTATGGGTGCTAGTTTATAAGCAGTGACCCACTCTTGATATCCTGCATTGCTTTTTAAACATGAAGGTTTTTTTAAAAAAAATGAATAATTTCTGCCGTGCAGAGACGGAGAGACTTCCTTCAGCTGTTGCTGGATGCACGAATCAGTGAAGACAGGGTGTCTATGGATTATTTTGATACAACAAAGCATGATGATGGGCACCAGATCGTCGTAGATCAGCACAGTGAACGTCACCACCGACAGGAGCCACCCACACAGCGTTCACAGAAAAAGTTGACAGAGGACGAGGTTGTGGGACAGGCTTTTGTCTTCCTCATTGCAGGATATGAAACCAGCAGTAACACATTAGGCTTCACCTGCTACCTGCTCGCCATCCACCCAGAATGTCAACGCAAAGTACAGGAGGAGGTGGATCTTTTCTTCACCAAACATGTGAGTTTGTTTCATTCTTGTTAGAGATCATTTGATGTGATGTAGAAGGCCTAAAATAGCCTCTGGACAGCTGATTAAATGTCTTTGTTACTAGCTGTCTTTAGACGATCCTTGGGTATCTGCTGGAATGACTTTGAGTCAAACAAGCGGTTACGTAGGGAGATTCAGAAGAGGAGTGTCACCAAAGGTGCCGCTTACCAACAGTCAAGGCAGGCAACTATTTGAAGCCCCAGCCTGGGTGCCCCAGAAGGCTGCCAAACTTTAATCTGCAACCACAGCTGCCCATCACATAGGCAGTTTAGACAAATGCTAGGGGTGAACTCATAGGGAGAAGCCTACATAAGAAAACTTTATCACAAGGGGTTGATTGAGAAGTTTTGAGCCTGACCAAGAAAAAGTAGAGCATGGTTCTCCATCTTTTGCATTCTTAGAAAACAATATTGTTCAACATTGCACACTCAAAAAAAAAAAAAAACACTTGCTCAGTGACCATAATAAAATTATGTAAGGTATTTCCACCCTAGTAAAATGTGTTAACCTTGCCAGAAACAATTTTGCTCAGTGACCCAAGTGTAAATTTGTTGGGCCAATATGATGAATTTACGTTACTGTTACCTAATTACCATGGTTCAGGCCGACATGATATGTAAAAATAAATGTAGACCAAAATGTAAATTTGTTGGGTCACCATGATGAATTTGCATTACTGTTACTCAATTACCATGGTTCAGGCCAATGAGATTTGTCAGGGTAAATGTAACAAAAATAAAAAGTAGGTCCCTTCGGCTGCTCCCTTGTTTGCGGACAGGGTCGCCACAGCAAATCTGAGGTGGATCTGCATATTGAATTGGCACAGGTTTTACACCAGATGCCCTTCCTGACGCAACTCCATATTACATGGAGAAATGTGACAGGGGTGGGTTTGAACTGGGAACCTTCCATACTGAAACCAAGTGCACTAACCACTTGGTAAATGTAACACACTGATGTAATTTGATATGATAATGTTTTCCTTAATTTATTAGGGTAGTTACAATTACTTTTGCTGTGTTGGATCAGCACAATTTATGCAGATCCACCTTGGATTTGCTATGGCCACCCCAGCGCAAACAAGCGAGCAGCCAAAGGGACTTACTGTTTTTTTTTTTTCACATTTACCCTTACAAATCTAGTTGGCCTGAACCATGATGACTGACTGAGTAATGCAAATTCATCATGTTGACCCAACAAATTTATATTTAAGTCACTCAGCAAAATTGTTTCTGGCTACATTAACACATTTTAGTTGGGTGGAAATACTTTCCACTCAAAACCACATCACTCCAGTCATGTCAGTGGATGATCTGCTGTTGCAGTGGTGACAGCACTACAGTCATTGCATGCCTGTTGGACAGTCGTGGTGAGGTGCGGGATCTGTAAGGTGTTTTTGCATGACCCGTGTGTTGTGTGTGCATTTTCTGGGCTTGGCGACTCTTCTGCAGAAATCAGGTGCACCTTCATACTTCACAGTGACCATTGTGATCATGGCAGTTTCTGAGAAGATACCAAGAGGACCTTGTAAGGTCCTGACGGCAGCTGAGCACCTCTCTGCCGTCATGTGGGTTTCATGTGATTTCATGATGCCACAAGGACCACTGGACAGACCCTGTCCCTGTGTAAAGGAGGTTTTATCTTCTGAGATATGTCTCAGAGCAGACCGGTTGCAGTGATCACACACCAGTAGCTTAGCTACTGGTGAATCTCTCTGAAAGAGTGTTGAATCCCTCTGAAAGGCATTTTATAACTTTTGAGTAGTAGAAGCTAGGCTTAGAAAACAGGTCAAGGTCTGTGAACAGCAATATGGTTTCATGCCAAGAAAGAGCACTACTGATGCAATGTGTGCTCTGACAGCACTGATGGAGAAGTATATGGAAGGCCACAAGGAGTTACATTGTGTGTTTGTGGATTTAGAGAAAGCTTAGGACAGGGTGACAAGAGAAGAATTGTGGAATTGTATGAGGAAGTCTGGAGTGGCAGAGAAGTATGTGAGGGTAGTGCAGGACACAAAGATAGTGTGACAGTGGTGAGATGCGCAATAGGAATGACAGACTCATTCAAGGTGGAGGTGGGAATACACCAAGGATCAGCTCTGAGTCGCAGTGGTGATGTACAGGTTAACCGATGAGATCAGACAGGAGTGTCCATGGACTATGATGTTTGCAGATGACATGGTTATCTGTAGTGAAAGTAGAGAGCAAGTTGAGTCTATTCTGGAGAGGTGGAAATATGCTCTAGAGAGCATGGGAATGAAAATCAGTTGGAGCAAGACTGAGTACGTGTGTGTGTGTGTGTGTGTGTGTGTGTGTGTGTGTGTGTGTGTGTGTGTGTGTGTGTGTGTGTGTGTGTGTGTGTGTGTGTGTGTGTGAATGAGAGGGAGCCCAGTGGAATAGTGTAGTTACAAAGAGGTAGATGTGGTGAAAGTACAGTGAGGAAAATACGTATTTGAACACCCTGCGATTTTGCAAATTCTCCCACTTAGAAATCATGGAGGCGTCTGAAATTTTCATCTTAGGTGCACGTCTACTGTGAGAGACATACAGTAGTGTTCAGAATAATAGTAATGCTATGTGACTAAAAAGATTAATCCAGGTTTTGAGTATATTTCTTATTGTTACATGGGATACAAGGTACCAGTAGATTCAGTAGATTCTCACAAATCCAACAAGACCAAGCATTCATGATACGCACACTCTTAAGGCTATGAAATTGGGCTATTAGTAAAAAAAATAGAAAAGGGGGTGTTCACAATAATAGTAGTGTGGCATTCAGTCAGTGAGTTCGTCAATTTTGTGGAACAAACAGGTGTGAATCAGGTGTCCTCTATTTAAGGATGAAGCCAGCACCTGTTGAACATGCTTTTCTCTTTGAAAGCCTGAGGAAAATGGGATGTTCAAGACATTGTTCAGAAGAACAGCGTAGCTTGATTAAAAAATTGATTGGAGAGGGGAAAACTTATACGCAGGTGCAAAAAATTATAGGCTGTTCATCTACAACAGGGGTGGCCAACCAGTCGGAGACCAAGAGCCACATTTCTTACTGGGTTACAGCAAAGAGCCACTTCAGCACACGGGCACATGAACATGGGCACACACACACACACACACACACACACACACACACACACACACACACACACACACACACACACACACACACACACACACACACACACACACACACACACACCTCTGCTCAGTCAGATTAATTGTAAATACCCCTACAATAGTAAGACGACAGGCCAGCAACATCATACACATCGGCACACCCCCCCAACCATCTCTTCCTCTCCCTCACTCTCTCTCTCACACACACACACACACAGGCTCAGCCAGATTGATGTCACTCCAACATGATAACAAATAACAAATGCCCCAAACCAACATGATAATGACATATTTACTACAGTACCAAGACCACAGGCCAGTCATTTTTCAATAATCAATATAGTGTGCACTTACTATGCATGTCGCTTAGTGGGACTTCTGGCATTCCTTCCCTTGAACAATCCTCCTCAAATCTGGCTCGTACTCCGTTGTTGCCACTCAAAGCAATTCTTTCACATGGGTGTCAGTCATAACAGAGCGGTGTTTTGATTTGACATATTTCATGGTAGAAAACACAGACTCACAGACGTACGTTAAGCCAAACATTGACAGTATTTTAAGTGCAGCCCTTTTGACATTGGGGTATTTTTCCATTGACACACTTTTCCAGAACTCAGTGGTCCCTTCCCTTAAAGCAGGTTTCAGTTGGTCCTCCTCAGCGAGATCAATCATCTCCAACTCAGCGGCTGCCTCATCTGCGACTAAAGGGGCTTTCAAACAGTCCGTATCCGCATTAAATGGGTCGACGAGGAACGTGATCTGTGGCCTTTTCAGTTGTAGATCGCAGAACCGGATCACAAAGGTTTCGTGCAGGTTTTCAACCAGAGTTGCATATCTGGCTCCTTATATTATATATATTATATTATTCATATTCTGTGTTCAACAGTGTGGCGGGACAGTTGGAGGTCTGATGCCATGCGTTTTAGTTTGTCGTTTTCAGGAGACAAGATTTCAACAGCGTCAATTATGCATTTTTTTAACGAACTCCCCTTCGTTGTATGGCTTTTTAGCCCGTGCAATGTTCCAAGCCAGTTTATACGATGCAAGTGTTACTGTCTCTGACTGCTTCGTAAATTTTTTGAAAACCTGTACCTGCTTTTCTGCCTGACTTTTCAAAGTGGTCAGTTTGTGCTTGCGAAGTTCAGTCCCTTTTGGAAATTCCTGGTCAATGTTAGCGTGGAGTGAGCTGAAGTGACGCTGAAGATTTGAAGCCTTGAAATGCACCAATGACGACTGACATATAAGGCAGAATGGCTTGCCATTACGTTCAACGAAAAAATATAAATTCTCCCACTCTGTTAGAAACGTCCTGTTTTCATCTTCATATTTTCTTTTTGCAGTACATTTTTTCCCTGCCATTTTGAGATCTGACAGATCGACCCCCTGACCTTCTTCTTCTTCTTCTTGCAATTTTTCTTTTTGCACCTGCGCATTTGCCATGATCTCGAAATACCGTAATGAACCCAAGTGAAGCACATTTAACAAAATTACCGTATTGAACTTAAGCGAAGCGAACACGCACATAAATACACACACACAAACACAAACTTGGACATGAACGTAAGAGCCGCATGACACCAGGCAAAGAGCCGCATGCGGCTCGTGAGCCGCGGGTTGGCCACTACTGATCTACAATAATCTCCAATGCTTTAAAATGGACAAAAAAAAAACAGAGATGCATGGAAGAAAACAGAAAACAACCATCAAAATGGATAGAAGAATAACCAGAATGGCATTGGCTCACCCATTGATCAGCTCCAGGATGATCAAAGACAGTCTGGAGTTACCTGTAAGTGCTGTGACAGTTAGAAGATGCCTGTGTGAAGCTAATTTATTTGCAAGAATCCCCTGCAAAGTCCCTCTGTTAAATAAAAGACGTGCAGAAGAGGTTACAATTTGCCGAAGAACACATCAACTGGCCTAAAGAGAAATGGAGGAATATTTTGTGGGCTGATGAGAGTAAAATTGTTCTTTTAGGGTCCAAGGGCCGCAGACAGTTTGTGAGATGACCCCCAAACTCTGAATTCAAGCCACAGTTCACAGTGAAGACAGTGAAGCATGGTGGTGCAAGCATCATGATATGGGCATGTTTCTCCTACTATGGTGTTGGGCCTATATATCACATACCAGGTATCATGGATCAGTTTGGATATGTCAAAATACTTGAAGAGGTCATGTTGCCTTATGCTGAAGAGGACATGCCCTTGAAATGGGTGTTTCAACAAGACAATGACCCCAAGCACACTAGTAAATGAGCAAAATCTTGGTTCCAAACCAACAAAATGAATGCCTCGCAGATGTGAAGAAATCATGAAACACTGTGGTTATACAACTAAATACTAGTTTAGTGATTCACAGGATTGCTAAAAAAGCAGTTTGAACATAATAATTTTGAGTTTGTAGCATCAACAGCAGATGCTACTATTATTGTGAACACCCCCTTTTCTACTTTTTTTTTTTTACTAATAGCCCAATTTCATAGACTTAAGAGTGTGCATACCATGAATGCTTGGTCTTGTTGGATTTGTGAGAATCTACTAAATCTACTGGTACCTTGTTTCCCATGTAACAATAAGAAATATACTCAAAACATGGATTAATCTTTTTAGTCACACAGCACTACTACTATTCTGAACACTACTGTAATCTTAAAAAAAAAAAAAATCCGGAAATCACAATGTATGATTTTTTTAATAATTTATTTGTATGTTACTGTTGCAAATAAGTATTTGAACACCTACCAACCAGCAAGAATTCTGGCTCACACAGACCTCTTAATTTTTCTTTAAGAAGTCCTCTTATTTTGCACTCTTTACCTGTATTAATTGCACCTGTTTGAACTTGTTACCTGTATAAAAGACACCTGTTCACATAATCAATCACACTCCAACCTGTCCACCATAGCCAAGACCAAAGAGCTGTCTAAGGACACCAGGGACAAAACTGTAGACCTGCACAAGGCTGAGATGGACTACAGGACTATAGGCAAGCAGCTTGGTAGAAGACAACTGTTATGATTATTTATTAGAAAGTGGAAGAAACACAAGATGACTGTCAATCTCCCTCGGTCTGGGATTCCATGCAAGATCTCACTTTGTGGGGTAAGGATGATTCTGAGAAAGCTCAGAACTACACAGGAGGACCTGGTCAATGACCTGATGAGAGCTGGGACCACAGTCACAAAGATTACATGAGCAACACATGATGCTGTCATGGTTTAAAATCCTGCAGGGAAAGATGAGAGAGGTCTGTAATTTTCATCATAGGTACACTTCAACTATGAGAGACAAAATGGGGGAAAAAATCCAGGAAATCACATTGTAGGATTTTTTTGCGAATTTATTTGTAAATTATGGTAGAAAATAAGTATTTCGTCAAAAACAAAAGTTCAGCTCAATACTTTGTAACATAATCTTTGTTGGCAATGACAGAGGTCAAATGTTTCCTGTAAATCTAGACCAGTGATGTTTTGGGGCTGTTGCTGGGCAACATGGACTTTCAACTCCCTCAACAAATTTTCTATGGGGTTGATGTCTGGAGACTGGCTAGGCCACTCCAGGACCTTGAAATGCTTTTTTTTTTTTTTTTTGCCTGAGTGGTGTGTTTGGGATTATAGTCATGCTGGAAGACCCAGCCACGTTGCATTTTCAGTGCTCTCACTGATGGAAGGAGGTTTTGGCTTAAAATCTTATGATACATGGCCACGATCATCCTTCCCTTAACACAGATCAGTCGCCCTGTGAAAAACAGCCCCAAAGCATGATTTCCACCCCCATGCTTCACAGTAGGTATGGTATTCTTGGAATGCAACTCAGCATTCTTCTTCCTCCAAACACAATGAGTTGAGTTTTTACCAAAATGTTCTATTTTGGTTTCATCTGACCACATGATATTCTCCCAATCCTCTTCTGGTTCATCCATATGCTCTCTGGCAAACTTCAGATGGGCCTGAATATGTACTGGTTTAAGCAGGGGGACACGCCTGGCACTGCAGGATTTGAGTCCCTCTCTGCGTAGTGTGTAGCCTTTGTTACTATGGTCCCAGCTCTCTGCAGGTCATTCATCAGGTCCCTCTGTGTAGTTCTGAGATTTTGTTCACCATTCTCATGATCATTTTGACCCACGGGATGAGATCTTGCGTGGAGCCCTAGATCGAGGGAGATGGTCTGGAATGGTCTTCTGTGTCTTCTATTTTCTTACAATTGCTCCCACAGTTGATTTATTTACACCAACCTGCTTGACTATTGTAGATTCACTCTTCCCAGCCTGGTGCACATCTACAATTTTCTTCCTGGATGTCCTTTGACAGCTCTTTGGTCTTGGCCATGGTTGAGTTTGGAGTCTGACTATTTGAGGCTGTGGACAGGTGTCTTTTATACAGATAATGAGTCCAAACAGATGCCATTAATACAGGTAACAGGTGGAGGACAGAAGAGCTTCTTAAAGAAGTAGTTTCAGGTCTGTGAGAACCAGAAATCTTGCTTGTTTGTGGGTGACCAAATACTTATTTTCCAAGTCCATGGCAACAGCCCCAAAACATCACTGGTCTAGACTTACAGGAAACATTTGACCTCTGTCATTGCCAACAAAGATTATGTTACAAAGTATTGAGCTGAACTTTTGTTTTTGACCAAATACTTATTTTCTACCATAATTTACAAATAAATTCATAAAACATCCTACAATGTGATTTCCTGGATTTTTTTCCCCATTTTGTCTCTCATAGTTGAAGTGTACCTATGATGAAAATTACAGACCTCTCTCATCTTTCTAAGTAGAACTTGCACAATCAGGGACTGACTAAATACTTTTTTTTACCCCACTGTATGTTGTATGCCTTAGAGACGGTGGCACTAACAGACAGGAGGCAGAGCTGACATTGTTGAGATTCTCTTTGGGAGTGATGAAAATGGACACAATTAGGTATGAACATATCAGAGGGACAGCTCAGGTGGGATGGTTTGGAGACAAAGTCAGAGAGGCAATGGTTTGGACATGTGCAGAGGAGGGACCCAGGTTATATAGAGAGAAGGATGCCGAGGATGGAGGTACCAGGCTGGAGGAGATGAGGGAGGCCAAAGAGGAGGTTCATAAATGTGCTGAGGGAGAACATGCACGTGGTTGGTGTGACAGAGGAAGTTACAGAGGACAGGGTGAGATGAAAACGATTGATCTGCTGTGGCGACCCCTAATGGAAGCAGTCGAAAGAAGATTTGTTAGGACCACAAATCAGTCAGTCAGTTAGGCACACTGCAACATCCACCAAGATAAAGACCTGTGTTCCATCCTTTTTTCCCTAAAGACCAATCCCCCATGAATATCTATTCTGGCAAGTCCTCCTGTCTGATTAGTTAGTGTTTATAATTTATCTTGTTTTATTCTGTTGTAGGACTCACCAGATTACACAAACGTCCAGGAGCTGAAGTATTTAGACATGGTTATATGTGAAGCACTGCGTCTCTATCCTCCTGGGTTCAAGTACAAAGATAAGGATGGATGTCACATTACAGTTTTGTTTTTGCACCACAAAGGTTTGCACGAGGCGTTGAACACAACTGTGTGGTGAACGGTCAGTTCCTCCCGAAAGGAGCCATTATAGAGATCCCAGCAGGCTTCCTCCACCATGACCCGGAACACTGGCCAGAGCCCGAGAGCTTCATCCCAGAGAGGTAGGAGGTAGAGGAGTGTACTGCCTGTAGTACAGGCAAATTTGAAGACCCCCATTTTTGTGAAATGAAGGATCATACTGGTTACCATACACATATTGGTTACCACAAGAAAAGGTGGGAGAACATGAATCCCCATCACCAAAGAAGCAAGCATAGTTCATTCTGCAACCTAGAATCAACAGTGAATCCGGAAAGTAACACAGCGATTCACTTTTTAGACATTTTGTTATATTACAGCCTTATTACAAAATGGAGTAAATTCATTTTTTCCCCTCACATTCTACTCACAACACCCCATAATGACGACATGAAAAACGTTTTTGCAAATTTATTTAAAAAACCCTAAGAAATCACGTGTTCAGAAGTATTCACAGCCTCTACTATGAAGCTCAAAATTGAGCTCTGATGCATCCTGTTTTCACTAATCATCCTTGAGATGCTTAACTGGAGTCCATCTGGGGTAAATTCAGTTGATTGGACATGAATTGGAAAAGCACACACCTGTCTACATATAAGGTCCCACAGTTGACAGTGCATGAAAATTCAGTAAGGTATATCTTATATATTATATTCCAATGCATGTCAGAGCACAAACCAAACAAGTATTCACTCCCTTTGCTCAATACTTTGTTGATGCCCCTTTAGCAGCAATTACAGCCTCACGTCTTCTTGAATATGATGCCACAAGCTTGGTGCACCTATCTTTGGGTAGTTTTGTACATTCTTCTTTGCAGCACCTCTCAAGGTCCATCAGGTTGGATGGGGAGCATCTGTGCACAACCATTTTCAGATCACTCCAGAGATGTTCAATCAGATTTGGGTCTGGGCTCTGACTGGGCAAGTTGACTCTAGTCTGGAGAGGCAGAGATATGCTCTGTAGAGCATGGGAATGAAAATCAGTGGGAGCAAGACTGAGTACAAGTGTGTGTGTGTGTGTGTGAATGAGAGGGAGCCCAGTGGGTGAATAGTGCGGTTACAAGGAGGTAGATGTGGTGAAAGTACATGAGTTTAAATACTTGGGGTCAACTGGGGTCACTCAAGGACATTCACAGAGTTGTCCTGAAGCCACTCCGTTGATATGTTGCCTGTGTGCTTAGGGTCATTGCAAATGAGAATACGATGGGTGCTCACTGCACGTACAGTTCACTCTAAGGCTGACTGCTAGCCACTGATGTGCTCTGCAGGTAGGTAAAAGTTCACACATACACAGGAAGGTTCCCTGTACCTCCTCACCTCCCCATGACAACTTGCATGCTTCATTGTTTCAGTGGGATAAAATAAGTTTGGATATTATCTGACGGGACCTCGTATTTTTGGTACATTCAATAACAGCTGAGCCATATTTGCATTTGTGTCTCTCATTCACTAATTCTAAATTCTCAAATTCTCCAGAGGGTTGTTGCCCTCCCCAGCCCACCTGCTAAAATGCCTGTGTCGTTAAGTGGGAGATTAGACTGACTCATGTTTGGATTATTACCACTTAAAAAAAAAGTCAGACACACCTGCAGCTTCTTCCTGCCTTTGTGTTCACTTCAGTGTGATGCACATGCACGCTGGCTGTGCTGTAATAATGCACTTTGTACTAGTGTCCGAATATTTAAAATATGAACGTGCATTGTGTTAATGGAGAAACTTTGCATTTGCAAATCTTGCATTCATTATGGTATCATCAACTCAATAATAATTGATTTGCATGAATTACTATTACACATGTAGCTTGTGGGTGTTGCACTCTCTGTGTCCCTTTTAATTATTTTATTCAAGCAGAAGCTGAAGTCATCAAAATTACAATAAAAAATGCTTGAAAGATTTTTGGGGCGTGATGTTGACGTCGTGATTAGCACTGTTGCCTCACAGTGAGAAGGTCTCGGGATCGCTTCATGCTTGGTTCTATTTGTGTGGAGTTTGCATGTTCTCCCGTATTCCTGTGGGTTCCCTCCGGGTGCTCCAGCTTCCTCCCACATCCAAAGACATGCAGGTTAGGTGAATTAGAAATTTTAAAATGACCTTTTGTATGAATAAGACTGTGAATGTGTTTGTCCATATGTGGTCCTGTGACAGACTGGAGGCATGTCCAGGGTGTACCCTAGCCTGTCGCCCAATGACTGCTAGAATAGGTTGCCGCTCTGGCATGATGCTTAATTTGAACAAGTGGGCATAGAAAATGAATAACGTAAGCAAGCACATTCAATTTTCAAGTAAAAAGAAAAATCATGTTTGAATGGTTAACATTACAGCGCTATACATGCAGGTTTAACAAAGTAAAATGTTGGTGGTGCACCGAAGCTCAATGTATTAGTGTTATGACACTGGTTGAAAAGACTAATATACAACTCCAATTCCAATGAAGTTGGGACATTGTGTAAAATGTAAATAAAAACAGAATACAGTGACTTGCAAATCCTCTTCAACCTATATTCAATTGAATACACCACAAAGACAAGATATTTAATGTTCAAACTGATAAACTTTGTTGTTTTGGTGCAAATATTTGTTCATTTTGAAATGGATGCCTGCAACACTTGGGACGGGGCAACAAAAGACTGGGAAAGTTGATGAATGCTCAAAGAACACCTAATTGGAAACAGGTGAGTGTCATGATTTGGGTATAAAAGGAGCATCCCCAAAAGACTCAGCCATTCACAAGCAAAGACAGGGCGAGGATCATCACTTTGTGAACAACTGCATGAAAAAATAGTCCAACAGTTTAAGAACAATGTTTCTCAACGTTCAATTGTAAGGAATTTAGGGATTCAATCATCTACAGTCCATAATATAATCAGAAGATTCAGAGAATCTGGAGAACTTTCTCCATGTAAGCGGCAAGGCTGAAAACCAACACTGGGGGCTCAGGAACACTTCAGAAAATCACTGTCAGTTAACACAGTTCGTCGCTACATTTACAAGTGCAAGTTAAAACTCCACCATGCAAAGTGAAAGCCATACATCAACAACATCCAGAAATGCCGTTGCCTTCTTTGGGCCCAAGCTCATTTGAAATGGACAGACGCAAAGTGGAAACGTGTGCTGTGGTCTGATGAGTCCACGTTTCATATTGTTTGTGGAAATCATGGATGTCGTGTCCTCTGGACAAAAGAGGAAAAAGACCATCCAGATTGTTACCAGCGCAAAGTTCAAAAGCCAGCATCTGATGGTATGGGGGTGTGTTGGTGCCCATCGCATGGGCAACTTACACATCTGTGATGGCACCATCAATGTTGGAAGGTACATCCAGGTTTTGGAACAACACATGATGCCATCCAAGCAACGTCTTTTTCAGGGACGTCCCTGCTTATTTCAGCAAGACAATGCCAAGCCACATTCTGCACGTGTTACAACAGCGTGGCTTTGTAGTAAAAGAGTGCAGGTACTAGACTGGCCTGCCTGCAGTCCAGACCTGCCACCCATTGAAAACATGTGGCGCATTATGAAGCACAAAATACAACAACGAAGACCCCGGACTGTTGAACAACTGAAGTCGTACATCAAGCAAGAATGGGAAAGAATTCCACCTACAAAGCTTCAACAATTAGTGTCCTCAGTTCCCAAACGTGTTGCAGGCATCCATTTCAAAATGAGCAAATATTTGCACAAAAACAACAAAGTTTATCAGTTTGAACATTAAATATCTTGTCTCTGTGATGTATTCAATTGAATATAGGTTGAAGAGGGTTTGCAAATCATTGTATTCTGTTTTTATTTACATTTTTCCCAATGTCCCAACTTCATTGGAATTGGGGTTGTATTTTGACTTGTTAATTAAAACAGTGCAGACCATCTGATCATGTCCTGTGGATGTTGGATGAGAGGAACTTCACATCGCTGAAATCTTTCCAAAATGAAACTTATGATTGTTGATCCCCAGATTCACACCAGAGGCCAAAGCAAGTCGACATAAGTTTGTTTACCTGCCGTTTGGCGCTGGCCCTCGGAACTGTGTGGGGATGAGGCTCGCCCTGCTCGAAATGAAAATGGCTCTAGTGTGTCTATTCCACAGGTTCAATGTGGTGGCTTGCTCTGAGACCAAGCTGGGTTAAACACAGTAAATACTAAAATCACAAAATGCAGAATCATGACTTTTAGATGGTGTTCATGTCAGTGATTATAGTAATAAGCATTAATTAAGAGTGAGCTATGAGGCAGCCAGTCCTCTCTGTCTGAGCCTGATCCCGTCAGATCTCAGAAGATAAGCAGAGTGGGTTCTGGTTATTCTTTGGATGGGAGATCTCTTTGGAAGACCAGCAGCTGTCTCTGTTTCTCCAGGTAAAACTGGAGTTGTATCAGGAAGGGCATCAAGTGTAAAACTTGTACTAAATCCTAATGTCGATCTGTGCTGGATCCGCTGTGGCGACCGTGAATAAACAGGAACAGCCTCAATTCAAACAACATTAAATGTGTAGTCATCATTTATTAATGTTCAGTATCGTTATAAGTAATGTATAAATTTATTCTGTAGTTAAGTAATGTAAAAATTAAGGCATAGTTAATGTGAATACTATTAATAAATAATTAGTTAAGTTTTAATTCACTGTTGGTTAACAATTATTACTGTATTAATTATTGTACCCTTATTGTAAAGTGTTACCACATCAAATGTGGCCCAGTAAATTTACCATTGTTTTATGTCTTAAAGCTTTTATCTGCTGCACACAACTAAATAATACAATTGTCATTATGGTAGGTAATCAGTATATGTGCATCATGGTTAGTCACTGAATAGGGCAGTGATGATGGCAAATTGGTTAAGCGTGATTATGTGTAGAAGCTTCCCAGTTTAAGGCCGCCACTGCCCATTCCCTGTGTAATGTGGCATTGTCAGGAAGGGCATCTGGGCTACATGTGCCAAATCAACACACAGATCCACCTCCAATCTGCGGTGTTGACCCAGAGTGAAAGAAGGGAGAAGCCAAAGGGACTTATTTGTTATTCACTGAAAAACAGCACTGCTGTTGTTCGCTGATGTGCTTGTCTTGCCTACAGTTTATTCACTCTTGTTTCAACAGGTTCCTCTTGAGTTGAGGTCTTCCAGGACTCTTGGACCAAAAAATGGGATATTTGTGAAAACTCAAAGAAGAGACTCGGGAGGAGGTGATGAGAATTCTGTTTGCTCAGTGTAGAAGACACAATACATCTCCGTAGACCAGAAGCATGTGAACTAGAAGTGGGCGAATCCTTTAATAAACATGAAAATTGTGTTTAGACTGAGAATACTTCACCTGAATGATTGAGTGGTGTGAAGACTAAAGTGATGTCTTCGAGCAACATGTTAGTTTATTGATTATTTTTACACTCTAATGGAGGAAATCAGCACTCATGTTAAAGTGTTTTTGGTTTGTTAGTGCCTTGAACAAAGATTTATGATTTTCTATTCTTGCAGCAAGTAAAATGAATAGATAAGGCTGTACAAATCAAATCATGTATACTGTGTAGTGATTAATAAACTTTAGCCATATATCTTATAAAGCGCCTTCTGTGTGGCTCTGTGCTTCTTTCTGTACAGTAGTGATCAGAATAATAGTAGTGCTATGTGACTAAAAAGATTAATCCAGGTTTTGAGTATATTTCTAATTGTTACATGGGAAACAAGGTACCAGTAGATTCAGTAGATTCTCAAAAATCCAACAAGACCAAGCATTCATGATATGCACACTCTTAAGGCTATGAAATTGGGCTATTAGTAAAAAAAAGTAGAAAAGGGGGTGTTCACAATAATAGTAGCATCTGCTGTTGACGCTACAAACAAAACAATTATGCTCAAACTGCTTTTTTAGCAATCCTGTGAATCACTAAACTAGTATTTAGTTGTATAACCACAGTTTTTCATGATTTCTTCACATCTGCGAGGCATTAATTTTGTTGGTTTGGAACCAAGATTTTGCTTCTTTACTAGTGTGCTTGGGGTCATTGTCTTGTTGAAACACCCATTTCAAGGCCATGTCCTCTTCAGCATAAGGCAACATGACCTCTTCAAGTATTTTGACATATCCAAACTGATCCATGATACCCGGTATGCGATATATAGGCCCAACACCATAGTAGGAGAAACATGCCCATATCATGATGCTTGCACCACCATGCTTCACTGTCTTCACTGTGAACTGTGGCTTGAATTCAGACTTTGGGGGTTGTCTCACAAACTGTCTGCGGCCCTTGGACCCAAAAAGAACAATTTTACTCTCATCAGTCCACAAAATATTCCTCCATTTCTCTTTAGGCCAGTTGATGTGTTCTTTGGCAAATTGTAACCTCTTCTGCACGTCTTTTATTTAACAGAGGGACCTTGCGGGGGGTTCTTGCAAATAAATTAGCTTCACACAGGCGCCTTCTAACTTTCACAGCACTTACAGGTAACTCCAGACTGTCTTTGATCATCCTGGAGCTGATCAATGGGTGAGCCTTTGCCATTCTGGTTATTCTTCTATCTATTTTGATGGTTGTTTTCTGTTTTATTCCACGTGTCTCTGGTTTCTTTTTTATCCATTTTAAAGCATTGGAGATCACTGTAGCCTATAATTTTTTGCACCTGCGTATAAGTTTTCCCCTCTCCAATCAACTTTTTAATCAAACTACGCTGTTCTTCTGAACAATGTCTTGAATGTCCCATTTTCCTCAGGCTTTCAAAGAGAAAAGCATGTTCAACAGGTGCTGGCTTCGTCCTTCAATAGGGGACACCTGATTCACACCTGTTTGTTCCACAAAATTGACGAACTCACTGACTGAATGCCACACTACTATTATTGTGAACACCCCCTTTTCTACTTTTTTTTTTTACTAATAGCCCAATTTCATAGCCTTAAGAGTGTGCATATCATGAATGCTTGGTCTTGTTGGATTTGTGAGAATCTACTGAATCTACTGGTACCTTGTTTCCCATGTAACAATAAGAAATATACTCAAAACCTGGATTAATCTTTTTAGTAACATAGCACTACTATTATTCTGAACACTACTGTACGTGTGTCCATAGCAAACGTGCCACTCTTGGCGTAGTAGCTTTGTGTGTGTGTGTAAGCCATCACCTTACGTGACTGAAAACTGCAAACTGATGCAAACGGAGCAACATTCAAGATAAGATCCAAAATCAATTCAAACTTGAGCATCCAGTTTTGTTTTGGTTTTTTTAAGTCAGTAATTTTGTGCACTGTACAATAGTCTGACCACAAATGGATTCATTTTGAATAGTGTTTCCTTCAATACGTAGAACTTCTTTGGAACTTTTTTTCTTATGCCAAAAAAAAGTATTCCACAGTTTGTACAATTTGCAAGTTTTCTTTTGTTTGTGCACTGTTTATTTACCAATCTGCCTTGAAATTTGTTGAATAAGTATCCAGGGTGCAGTCCAAATTAAATAATTTGCATCATCTTCACACAATCTTTCAATGGAAGTTTTACTTATAATTACTTAAAACTACTTGAGTTTTATTTGATAGCCCATATATTCAATGATAGCCAATGAATATGCAGCATGATTATATTTCTTTTCATGATGTTCAAAGTGATATGTACCAAGAAGAAACACTCACATTTGCTTATGAAAGTGCTGTAGTGTAAAAGTAGTCCCTGCTAGTTCTACCACACCGAATACGTTAATTATCACACAGAAACATCAATCACATTACCATTTCAAAGGTTCCATTTTGATACAAATTCACTGCTAAGTTGCTAATATGTATCTTGCAGACAAACGAATAAAGCGCTTCAGAATCTCACCATGTCATTTAGGTCCTTCAGACTTTTTTGAGAAAATGCTTCAGGGGAGCATAAGCAAAGTGCGCATCTCAGGCCGCGCGGTGCATTATGGGCAGGCTAAAGTTTTCAGCTACCAGTTGACGATTTAAAGCGTTTTTGTAAGCTCAGCGGATTGCCTGTTGCAACCAGGACTACGTACGGCGGTGGACAGAAATGGAAAGAGCTGGTTGTGCTTGCGTGTGCTGCATCTGTACAGAAAGTACCGTTAGTGCCGACAAAGGAGGAAGAGCGCGCTGCTGTCAAAAATGATCCATGCTTGTTGATAGTTGGAGAAAAACAAATTTCTGACCTCTTGAAGGCAACTGACGGATGGTTAGACGAAGTCCAGAGACTGAAACTGTGGATATTGCAGAATATTTGCTAAGCAGGGATGAGAAATTGGGACTCCGCCGGCTTCATAATGACAATGACGGTGAGTCTCACATATAACCTCTTTGGTGTCACGTTTGTTTTGATAAGTTGACATACAATAATATGTGCATGCATTCAGTTTGTTTACAGAACATGTCAATTTTACAATATTATGTGCCACGTCATTCATGGCACGACATTACAGTCATACGCCGATGCACGAAAACAGCGGCACGGTTTCAGGATATTGACAAAATAAATGTGCAAGAAACTTACAATTTTAGTCTGTCTTTTACGGCCGTCTGGATCTTTCTTTTCTGTGGCGAAATCGTGTAGAATGAACGGAGGTTTACAACCACATTTCTTCTTCTTTGTGTCTTTGTTTGGACTTGGCGGAGGTTTGCAATCGTGTTTTCAGCCAACTTTCAAGCCTATAAATTCTGTTCAAGCATTTGAAAACAGCACAATGCGCCCCTGTCATTATTGTATGTGTCGCTTAAGGTTTAAAGCCTTTGAAACAATCCCTGTAAGCCTTAACTTTTACAGTCCGCTAATGCTACTGTATACGAAATTCAATGGGAGCGATGTGAGTGTGGTAGCTGGGATTTTTGCCCCCATTTGACCCACGCATGCGCAGATGCGATGCGCACTTCGCTTATTTAGTATGACTAAAACCTTTCAGCTTCTGGGGCTCTGCCATGCCATCCCCCCCCCCCCCACACACCTTTTTAGGCATTTATTTTTTGATTTCAGCTTCTGGGGGAGCTAAATTGTGACTGATTTCACACAAAGTGCAGCAACAGTGAAAATTAAATATTCTTAAACAAAACAGTAATAATACCACACTCATTTTGCACTCATAATAAGGTTAGGATACCTCCAAAAGTAACGGAACACTTGGTATTTCACACATTTTAATTTGTTTATGCCATTTCAAATACAAAGAATAAAAATTTCTAAAATTATTTTCCCTCAAATGCAAACTGAAAGCAAATCTCTAAAACTTGATAATATCTGTAAATAATAATCAGTTTTATCGCCAGTTTTCTTCAGACAAGTCAGGGGATGGGAACATGAACATTTCCAAGTCAATGAATATGTCTTGGACTTTATTTACATCAGTTATGAAGAAATACAAAAGTTTTTCACCAAAACATCAAATCTAGGCTTGCATCTCAAATGATGATCAGTGGAAACTGGATGCCCTTGAGATCAATTTTGAGCTTCATAGCAAAGGCTGTGAATACTTATGTACGTGTTTTGTTAGCGTATGTATAATATATACACTCAACAAAAATATAAACGCAACACTTTTGGTTTTGCTCCCATTTTGTATGAGATGAACTCAAAGATCTAAAACTTTTTCCACATACACAATATCACCATTTCCCTCAAATATTGTTCACAAACCAGTCTAAATCTGTGATAGTGAGCACTTCTCCTTTGCTGAGATAATCCATCCCACCTCACAGGTGTGCCATATCAAGATGCTGATTAGACACCATGATTAGTGCACAGGTGTGCCTTAGACTGCCCACAATAAAAGGCCACTCTGAAAGGTGCAGTTTAGTTTTATTGGGGGGGATACCAGTCAGTATCTGGTGTGACCACCATTTGCCTCATGCAGTGCAACACATCTCCTTCGCATCATCCGTGAAGAGAACACCTCTCTAACGTGTGAAACGCCAGCGAATGTGAGCATTTGCCCACTCAAGTCGGTTACGATGATGAACTGGAGTCAGGTCGAGACCCCGATGAGGACGGCGAGCATGCAGATGAGCTTCCCTGAGACGGTTTCTGACAGTTTGTGCAGAAATTCTTTGGTTATGCAAACCGACTGTTCCAGCAGCTGTCCGAGTGGCTGGTCTCAGACGATCTTGGAGGTGAACATGCTGGATGTGGAGGTCCTGGGCTGGTGTGGTTACACGTGGTCTGCGGTTGTGAGGCTGGTTGGATGTACTGCCAAATTCTCTGAAACGCCTTTGGAGACGGCTTATGTTAGAGAAATGAACATTCAATACACGAGCAACAGCTCTGGTTGACATTCCTGCTGTCAGCATGCCAATTGCATGCTCCCTCAAATAATGCGACATCTGTGGCATTGTGCTGTGTGATAAAACTGCACCTTTCAGAGTGGCCTTTTATTGTGGGCAGTCTAAGGCACACCTGTGCACTAATCATGGTGTCTAATCAGCATCTTGATATGGCACACCTGTGAGGTGGGATGGATTATCTCAGCAAAGAAGTGCTCACTATCACAGATTTAGACTGGTTTGTGAACAATATTTGAGGGAAATGGTGATATTGTGTATGTGGAAAAAGTTTTAGATCTTTGAGTTCATCTCATACAAAATGGGAGCAAAACCAAAAGTGTTGCGTTTATATTTTTGTTGAGTGTATATATATATATATATATACACACACACACACACACACACACACACACACACACACACACACACACACACACACACACACACACACAAGGGCTGTTAGAAAAGTATCTGACCTTTTTTTTTTTTTTTTTTTTTACAAAAACCTGATGGATTTGAATCACGTGTGCTTGCATGAGCCAACCTTGAACCTTCGTGCGCATGCGTGAATTGTGTCAGTTGCTGGCAAGCAGCATTTGTGTGAGGTCGTGTGTAGTGCTCTTGACAGATTTTCATTGCAAGGAAAATGACGTAACGACTGGAGCAGCGCTACTGCATCAAATTTTGCCAGAAACTGGGCGACAGCCAGGTGGAAACCATTCGGAAGATTCAGACGGCTTGCGGTGGCTTTTCAGTCGTGTGACTATCTGAGAAATTGCAGAAGAGGTGGGCATCATTTTTCGGAGTCCAGCATGTCCTGTGAGACTTCAACATGAAGGTGCTTTTGCTCCGCCGTCAGCAGCTTCGGCACGAATTTCACCGTCACTCTTTTCATGGCCAAAATCTTCTGTCACAGTGGAATGTGCCAAAAAAGTGCCGATGTCCACCTCTTCCGCAATTTTTCAGATAGTCACACGACAGTCCCGCATCACCAAAGCGTTCACTTTGGAAATGATCTGAAAAAACAGTACATAGAAACACTGATTATGAGAATAATGTTGTATTAATTAATCAGAAACCACACTGATTAAAAAAAAAAGCTACCTGATATCCAAAATCTGGCACAGCATTTTTGTCCCAGTGTGCTGGGAAGTGGAAGAGGTAGGTGGCACGCTACAAAAGAGACAAACAAGAATGTTCTGACTGATGGAAACAGTTGAGACATGAAGATTTTCTAAACCACCTTCTTCTAATATCAAGCAAGCAAAATAAGTGATAAAAATACCTCTCGAGTTTAACCTCTACATCACGTGCAGACACAAAGTGCGGTCTTCTCCTGACCTCGTGTTTGGTTTTATATTTGACGTTCTGCTGATACATCTGCTGGGATCCTGCTGGATCTTTGAGATATAGAATATACTGGTGTTTGCTGATCATAAAGTTAATCTCTGTTTCTTTGTCAGCCAGATAGATCTTCTCCAGAGTTTGAGATGAGGGGGGCCCTGATTTGCCACCATCATCCTGTTGGGAGAACAATGTAGCAAAGTGGAGCATTTGTTACTCATCAAACAGCAAACCTATTAAAAAAATATACACAGTATATTGTAATATACATTGTGTTACTCTGTTTGTTCCCCTTCTTCTCCTAGGTCTTTTGTCCGATATCTATCAAACTCATTATGCGGATGAAAGTCAACACCAGACTTGCCAAACGTCAAGGTCATTGGGGCCGAAGGTCAAAATATAGATTTTTCACTCTGATGTCCACCAAACTTGGAACACATATACATTACTAGACTTTTTCTTTCCTGATTGTGTTTGCCATGTTTGACATATTGTCATATTTTGTTCATGCGATTTTTGTTATTGTTAGTGTGGCCAAAGTAGTTGGCCATCCCCGAGTCTGGTCTGCTTAAAGTTTCTTCCTCACAAAAACAAAAGAAAAAAGCAAAGCCAAAATGAGTTTTTCCTTCCCACTGTTGCCTGTGTCCTTGCTCATGGGGATTGGCAAGGTTAGAACCTACCAGTGACATAGCAACCTCAGCACAGGCCTCAGTGCAAGATACATTGACGGACCCTACGTGCATATTACTAGTTATTAGGCTTACGTGTGCAAGTTCAGTTTAATTTATTTAAAAGGGAACATGTGCAATTAAAACATAAATGTTACCATTTGATGCATTGCACCAGAGTTAGCCTTAGGCTAATTTGCATCTGCAGTCCCAATCATGCACATGTTCGCGCCCACCAACACTATGAGGTCTATATAGATTTTTATTAAGTGTATTGGATTTTACAATCAAATAAATGAATTGCTTTATTGTAGAAGGAAAGGTGATGTAACACAGTGGTAAACATAGTAGAGAAGCTTGAATCTTCGACTGGACTGGGTTGCTTGACGCGAGGACGTTTCACTTCAAATCGCAGAAGCTTCCTCAGCTAAAATTCTTGCTCTGGTCGTCTGAGTTCTATCTTGACTCTTGTAGAGAATAAACAGAAGCCACAAAAGCTGGAGTTTTAAACCTAACCAGACCCCTCCTACCGAGAGGCAGACTGTTATAGGCTAGTGACTAAAAAAATAGCTCTAATTAGCACCTATTGTGCTCTAGTTAGCACCCTCCTAATGACAGGGCAGCTGTCCCTCCTAATGCTGGGACTGATGCCTCTCCTGATGATGTGAATGACTCATTACCATGAACAAAAGACTGAAACTGCTTTGATCTGAGTACCCCATTGTAAACAGGGGACAAAACGTGTCTCAGACCCCCTCCCCGGTTAAGGCTGGGTTTCAACTGTTTCACATAGAATGCCTCCTTCACCCCTCTCTCAAACCATTTCTTCTCTCTGGCTAAGATTTTAACTTCCTTGTCCTCAAACGTGTGGTTAGTGTCTTTAAGGTGGAGATGAACTGCAGACTGAGGTCCACTGGCGCCCTCTCTACGGTGCTGGTATAGCCTTTTGTGTAGCGGCTGCTTAGTCTCACCTATGTAGTGTTCGTTACAGTTTTCCTGACATCTGACAGAATACACTACATTGCTCTGTTTGTAACTAGGGATCCTGTCCTTAGGGTGAACTAATTTCTGTCTCAAGGTGTTAACAGGTTTAAAGTAAACTGGGATTTTGTGCTGTCTGAAGATCCTCTGTAGTATTTCCCCAACTCCTGCTAAATAAGGGAGAGACACTCCTCTTCTTCTTGGCTCGGTCTCCTGTCTGTCTGGTCTCTTTGTTCTTTGAGACTTTTGCACTTTATCCAGGGACCATCGTGGGTAACCACATACTGTGAGGGCTTTCCAGACATGTTGTTGTTCTTTCAACAGTGGTAAACATACCACTGTCCCAGCTTTTTTGAAACATGTTGCAGGCATCCATTTCAAAATGAGAAAATATTTGCACAAAACAACAAGGTTTATCAGTTTGAACATTAAATGTCTTGCCTTTGTGGTGTATTCAGTTGAATATAGGTTGAAGAGGATTTGCAAATCATTGTATTCTGCTTTTATTTACATTTTACACAACATACCAACTTCATTGGAATTGGGGTTGTATTTATTTTTCTCAGTTTTACACAAAACATTCCACATATATGGAATTGGGTTCTGGAATTGCCATAGAAGGTCAAATATTTCAAAGGTCAATCACTGGGGTCAAAGGTCATGTTTCCCTGTTTGATGGGCAAATCATTTTGCTGATTTCTACCAACCTTCTGTCAGTTAAGTTTGACACCAAAATTGCCCTTAAAGAATTAATTTTTGCAAAGGTCAAGGAATTTAAGGTTAAGGTCACTGAGACCAAATGTTTGGTTATTGTAGCACTTGCCTTCATCATGTTCATGAATACTATTACCTTGTAATCAAAATATATCCAGTTCCACTACAAATGGTTCTGCACATGATCACAGATTCTTTTTTTTTTTTTTCCCCAGTGCTATTTTTTTGACAAACCTGCCCAAATTCAATCCATGTGCCACTGTCATCTTTCCAGTACCACCGCCACTGTGTTGTAAGAATGAAGTGAGGCAGCTTGGAGACCGATGAAGCGGTGGACAGGCGGCGGACCGGAGACCCTCCATAGGTCATTGTCAGAAAGTCAACTGGCTGCTTGCTGGGTGATGAAGTGTTAAAAGCAAACCAGACATGTAACACAACCCACAGTCAACAAACAATGTACAATTTCTTTAAATACGAATAAAAGAGTTTAATCATCCTTGAGGGTTAAATAAGTGTCAAAGTTTATCTTTGTGTGGTGTTGCATCATTCATCCACCTTTGCAAAGACAAACGTTTTAAAATCTCCTCAGAGGGTGATGGTTGATCGGTTCGGCTTGTATCACATGTTGGGTCACAGTAGGCTTTCTCAATGTCCTCCATGTTGGGTAAGTCCTTCCAGGTGAAATGGTCACTGTCCAAAACCTGCCATCTGTAAGGCAGGTGGTAATGCACACGGAGACATTTACCTGGAAACAACACAAACATTCAGACATACAGGATGAGTTGGTGTACAACAAATGATGGCTGAGTAATTGTGTTGTGAAAAGTCAAGAGGCTGCAAGATTTCTTTGTGACAAAAAATCTAGGGCTCTCACTGATTAAACTGTGCGAAGAAAAGGTTGTAAATACTGTCGTACAAACAAAACTTAGCATCTGTTTCATTGATAATTGGCAAAGCTTCTGGGGAAAACCTGGTCTTGTTAGGAGAGACGGCATCCATCCCACTTTAGAGGGAGCAGCTCTCATTTCTAGAAATCTGGCCAATTTTTTGGGATCCTCCAAACTGTGACTGTCTAGCGTTGGGACCAGGAGGCAGAGCTGTGGTCTTATACACCTCTCTGCAGCTTCTCTCCCCCTGCCATCCCCCTATTACCCCATCCCCGTAGAGACGGTGCCTGCTCCCAGACCACCAATAACTAGCAAAAATCTATTTAAGCATAAAAATTCAAAAAGAAAAAATAATATAGCACCTTCAATTGCACCACAGACTAAAACAGTTAAATGTGGTCTATTAAACATTAGGTCTCTTTCTTCTAAGTCCCTGTTGGTAAATGATATAATAATTGATCAACGTATTGATTTATTCTGCCTAACAGAAACTTGGTTACAGCAGGATGAATATGTTAGTTTAAATGAGTCAACACCCCCGAGTCACACTAACTGTCAGAATGCTCGTAGCACGGGCCGGGGCGGAGGATTAGCAGCAATCTTCCATTCCAGCTTATTAATTAATCAAAAACCCAGACAGAGCTTTAATTCATTTGAAAGCTTGTCTCTTAGTCTTGTCCATCCAAATTGGAAGTCCCAAAAACCAGTTTTATTTGTTATTATCTATCGTCCACCTGGTCGTTACTGTGAGTTTCTCTGTGAATTTTCAGACCTTTTGTCTGACTTAGTGCTTAGCTCAGATAAGATAATTATAGTGGGCGATTTTAACATCCACACAGATGCTGAGAATGACAGCCTCAACACTGCATTTAATCTATTATTAGACTCTATTGGCTTTGCTCAAAAAGTAAATGAGTCCACCCACCACTTTAATCATATCTTAGATCTTGTTCTGACTTATGGTATGGAAATAGAAGACTTAACAGTATTCCCTGAAAACTCCCTTTTGTCTGATCATTTTTTAATAACATTTACATTTACCCTGATGGACTACCCTGCAGTGGGGAATAAGTTTCATTACACTAGAAGTCTTTCAGAAAGCGCTGTAACTAGGTTTAAGGATATGATTCCTTCTTTATGTTCTCTAATGTCATATACCAACACAGAGCAGAGTAGCTACCTAAACTCTGTAAGGGAGTTAGAGTATCTTGTCAATAGTTTTACATCCTCATTGAAGACAACTTTGGATGCTGTAGCTCCTCTGAAAAAGAGAGCTTTAAATCAGAAGTGTCTGACTCCGTGGTATAACTCACAAACTCGTAGCTTAAAGCTGATAACCCGTAAGTTGGAGAGGAAATGGCGTCTCACTAATTTAGAAGATCTTCACTTAGCCTGGAAAAAGAGTTTGTTGCTCTATAAGAAAGCCCTTCGTGAAGCTAGGACATCTTTCTACTCATCACTAATTGAAGAAAATAAGAACAACCCCAGGTTTCTTTTCAGCACTGTAGCCAGGCTGACAAAGAGTCAGAGCTCTATTGAGCTGAGTATTCCATTAACTTTAACTAGTAATGACTTCATGACTTTCTTTGCTAACAAAATTTTGACTATTAGAGAAAAAATTACTCATAACCATCCCAAAGATGTATCGCTATCTTTGGCTGCTTTCAGTGATGCCGGTATTTGGTTAGACTCTTTCTCTCCGATTGTTCTGTCTGAGTTATTTTCATTAGTTACTTCATCCAAACCATGAACATGCTTATTAGACCCCATTCCTGCCAGGCTGCTCAAGGAAGTCCTACCATTATTTAATGCTTCAATCTTAAATATGATCAATCTATCTTTGTTAGTTGGTTATGTACCACAGGCCTTTAAGGTGGCAGTAATTAAACCATTACTTAAAAAGCCATCACTTGACCCAGCTATCTTAGCTAATTATAGGCCAATCTCCAACCTTCCTTTTCTCTCAAAGATTCTTGAGAGGGTAGTTGTAAAACAGCTAACTGATCACCTGCAGAGGAATGGTCTATTTGAAGAGTTTCAGTCAGGTTTTAGAATTCATCATAGTACAGAAACAGCATTAGCGAAGGTTACAAATGATCTTCTTATGGCTTCGGACAGTGGACTTATCTCTGTGCTTGTTCTGTTGGACCTCAGTGCTGCTTTTGATACTGTTGACCATAAAATTTTATTACAGAGATTAGAGCATGTCATAGGTATTAAAGGCATTGCGCTGCGGTGGTTTGAATCATATTTGTCTAATAGATTACAGTTTGTTCATGTAAATGGGGAATCTTCTTCACAGACTAAAGTTAATTATGGAGTTCCACAAGGTTCTGTGCTAGGACCAATTTTATTCACTTTATACATGCTTCCCTTGGGCAGTATTATTAGACGGTATTGCTTAAATTTTCATTGTTACGCAGATGATACCCAGCTTTATCTATCCATGAAGCCAGAGGATACGCACCAATTAGCTAAACTGCAGGATTGTCTTACAGACATAAAGACATGGATGACCTCTAATTTCCTGCTTTTAAACTCAGATAAAACTGAAGTTATTGTACTTGGCCCCACAAATCTTAGAAGCATGGTGTCTAACCAGATCGTTACTCTGGATGGCATTTCCCTGATCTCTAGTAATACTGTGAGAAATCTTGGAGTTATTTTTGATCAGGATATGTCATTCAAAGCGCATATTAAACAAATATGTAGGACTGCCTTTTTGCATTTACGCAATATCTCTAAAATCAGAAAGGTCTTGTCTCAGAGTGATGCTGAAAAACTAATTCATGCATTTATTTCCTCTAGGCTGGACTATTGTAATTCATTATTATCAGGTTGTCCTAAAAGTTCCCTAAAAAGCCTTCAGTTGGTTCAGAATGCTGCAGCTAGAGTACTGACGGGGACTAGCAGGAGAGAGCATATCTCACCCGTGTTGGCCTCCCTTCATTGGCTTCCTGTTAATGCTAGAATAGAATTTAAAATTCTTCTTCTTACTTATAAGGTTTTGAATAATCAGGTCCCATCTTATCTTAGGGACCTCGTAGTACCATATTACCCCATTAGAGCGCTTCGCTCTCAGACTGCGGGCTTACTTGTAGTTCCTAGGGTTTGTAAGAGTAGAATGGGAGGCAGAGCCTTCAGCTTTCAGGCTCCTCTCCTGTGGAACCAGCTCCCAATTCAGATCAGGGAGACAGATACCCTCTCTACTTTTAAGATTAGGCTTAAAACTTTCCTTTTCAGCTAAGGCTTATAGTTAGGGCTGGATCGGGTGATCCTGGACCATCCCTTGGTTATGTTGCTTTAGACGTAGACTGTGTTTCATAATTATTGTATGGCCTTGCCTTGCAATGTGGAGCGCCTTGGGGCAACTGTTTGTTGTGATTTGGCGCTATACAAGAAAAAAGTTGATTGATTGATTGATTGATTGATCTGTGGAAGTACAACAACAACAAAAAAATCCTGTATTTATCAAACAGGTGCACGCTGGTTACACAGACATCAGTAAAGAGAGCAAAGAAAAGCACCTTTTGTGAAACGGAGATCGAGGTATTTGTGTGTGGGCACAGCAGTGAGATGACAAAAATAAATACAGTGAGTGGCAATACTAGGTGGCGACGATAAGTCCACCGGTCGTTTTGAACTGAACCATTTGTAACGACCATGGTGTCACATACTGTATTGTTTTGTAATTTAGACATCAAAAGTCACTTATGGACATAATTTTAGCAAGCTCCTATTATCCTTGGGATCATTTTGACCTCATTTAATGTTTATCATTCAAAAAATAATAGCTGACTTTTTTTTTTCCTCATATTTCCTGACTTTTCCTGGGCAGTAGCCAAGTCGTTAATGTGCTTGGTTTCAGTGCGGAAGGTTCCTGGTTCAAACCCCAACTGTAGTGGAGATGAGCCGACCAACACTACATCTATAAACACACTAAGCCTTAACCTTGGGGCCTTTTCTACACTAACCCTGCTACATTTCTCCATGTAATGTGGAGCTGTGTCAGGAGGGGGTACTGGCATAAAACCTGTGCCAAATCAACATGTAGATCCACCTTGGATCTGCTGTGACGATCCCGAGTGAAAAGAAGGGAGTGGCTGATAACATATTGCACACATTCGTGTTCCTCTGGGGTCAATTTGACCCCGAACTGTTTTAGCTGTGTAAAACTTCTGTGTGTGAGCCATGTGTGACCTAACATCCCCACACCTGCCGGTGCAGAGTTGATACTTTTGAGTTGATACATGACATGGGGGAGAAGAAACAATATTCTCATGAGAACTTTCACCATGGGCATAAATGTGTGTGAGTATGTGTGACCTACTCACACCTACCGAAGTAGAACTGATATATATGCCGCGCTGAGGAGGGCGGGTTATTCCTGCAAGGACATAATGTCCTGGACACTGCTAGGCCATGCAAAATAAGGGAGGAGCAAACATCTCAAAGCTTGCACGGCAGCCCTCTATCCAAATCATTCCTCATTGTGCTCTGTGTGTACTGATATCTGCACACTCTCTCTCTATTGAAAATGTCCTTTGGGAAAAGGTTGACTGTCAATGCTGTTTTGGAACAGCTCTTTGACAGTGAAAATGACATAGAGGAGAATGTGTGTGAGACAGAGGATTGCGTTGAGGAGGACCCTGATTCTGAGACATTTTCATCTGATGAGAATGACAGCATTGACCCTCCTGTGGTCACTCAACCACCAGCAGACATATATCATCTTTCTAAAAATGAAAAGATAATATGGTCCCTTTCCCCACTTCAGCAGCAAAGTAGACTTAGCGCTGCTAATATTATCAAGATGGTTCAAGGCAGTCAGCCATGTTGAAGACATCAAGTCATCATTCAAGCTCTTCATAACACCATCGATTGAAAATATTGTTCTTGGGATGCCAAATTTAGAGGGGAAGCGTGTGTATGGGGACAGTTGGAAAGACTTGGATGTACTTGACTTCGAAGCCTACATCGGCCTGCTCATTTTAGCAGGAGTTTACAAACTAAAAGGTGAAGCAACAGCAAACTGTTGGAACGTTGAGACTGGAAGGGCAATATTTCCAGCCATCATGTCTCTGAAGACATTCTAAGTTTTGTCCCATGTCATATGCTTTGATAAAAAAAAAAAACAAGGCAGGGTTGATGAGAATGTGACAAACTTGCAGCAATAAGGGATGTGTGGGACAAGTGGGTGCAGCGTTTACCCCTGCTTTACAATCCAGGCCCTCACCTGACTGTTGATGAGTGCTTGGTTGTGCTTCGTGGGCATTGTCCATTCTGACAATATATGTCCAGCAAACCTGTCAAATATGGCATCAAAATATAGGCAGCATGTGATGCACAGTCCAGCTTTGCCTGGAATGTGCAGGTTTACACAGGCAACTCTCCTGGCAAAGCACCAGGAAAAAAAAAATCAGGGCACAAGGGTTGTGCCTGATTTGGCTAAAGGACTGCACAGGCATAATATTACATGTGTTAATTTTTTCACATCTTATGCCCTGGGTGAGGAACTGCTCACAAGGAAGGTTATGATGTTGGGGACAGTGAGAAAGAATAAACCTGAGCTTCTCTCTGAACTTCTTGCTGTCTTGAACAGGAAGGTAACATCTTCAGTGTTTGCCTTCACTGACAAAGCAACTGTGGTCTTCTATTGCCCCAAGCAAGGGAAAAATGTCCTTCTGCTCTGCACCATGTACAAAGATGCTGCCCTGAGTAGCAGAGAAGACAAAAAGCTACAAATGGTGCTGGACTACAATGAGACAAAGGGAGGGGTGGACAACCTTGACAAGGTCACAGCTACATACAGCTGTTGACACATGACTACCCGTTGCCCCTGACATCTTCTTCCACATCATTGATGTGAGTGGATACAATGCGTTTGTGATACGGTGGACTGGAACAGGGCAAAACTGAACGGAGGATTTTCTTGGAGAACCTTGGTAATGCACTGGTCAGACTGTGCCTTCCAAGAGCACCAACAGCAGCTGCAGCTATTGTGAAGGACATACCAACCTGGTCTCACGGCAAGTCGTGATTCAGCAGCACGAAATATATATTAAACTATTGGTTTGTGATATTGTGACGAAAAGCGCCTCATTTTCGTCATGGCAGCATGAATTCACTCTAATTCATTCCGTGATGGCTGCACGAAATTAAAAGTGAAGTGGGAGGGTTGGGGTGGTTATGGTTAGGGTTGGGGGTAGGAGTAGGGGTAGTAATAGTGAGTTAAAAAAAAACCCTGTCACGAAAATTTGACTCATTTCGTGACGGGCGCACGAAAAACAAATGACTGGGCTGGACATACAGAGACAAACACCCCATCTCCTCCAATGGTACAATCCACAGGCAAGAAATGTGGCAGGTGGCAAGTGGCAGGTTTGTCCTACCCGAAATGATTCTAAGGCCGGCATGACATGTTCGCTATGCAAGAAATATGTCTGCAAGGAGCATGCACACATTCTCTGCACATCCTGTATAAAGTAGTTCAGAGTAGAAGCTTGACTGTGTGAATAAAGAAGTGTTCCAAGTTCTGACTATGTGACTGATGTCCTCACTATGATTTTCTCTTTCACATCTGGGTTAATTTTCAAACATGTAAACCCCCTCACACACAGCAAAAAAAACAACAACAAAAAATCTCTATCTCTGCCACTGCCAGTGTTGCTGACCAAACTGTCCCCCCGAAAAATTGGTCCACCCTGCCTTCACTGCGCATATGTCATTTGGGACCACAGCAGCACATCTCAGACTGACTCTCTACACTCAAAGCGATCAAAGGGAATAATGTGATTATTAACCATCAGATGACAAAGTAAAACCTCTTAAATAATTCTAAAGTCAGTTTTAAGCAAAAACAAGTTTCGCTACTGACGCACCAAAATGACGTAGGTGCAACAGCACATCAGACGTTTGCCATGCTGCTGTGGCGCTCTGATCATTCAGCTGTCTTTTATTATGAAATAATGCTGAATTTATGTGGAAATGATTGTTGTACAAAAGCTTCAGATATCTGTCGCTGAGATAGATGATGACTGGAGTACAGTTTTAAGCAGAAATGAGGTGATATTCAGTGGATCGCAGCTGATGTTTAGAAATGACTATGCTGACGCTCTGAAATGAATGAAGGCAGGGCAGACCAATTTTTAGGGGGACTGTTCAGTCAGCGATACCGGTCCCAAGCCTGGATAACAAAAGAGGAGGGGTGAGTGAGTCTTTATAGTGACTAACCACAAATACATTACAAAAAACTGAGATAAAAATAAGCAAATATGTTTATGAAAGGGATAGCCACCAACATCAATCAATATGCTTCATTCTGTGAGAGTCATGAATGGGCACCCCAAATGAGATACAATTTGGATGAAAGATTTTCAAGATACACTAACTCTAAAACTGAAGGTTTGACCTGATGGTGGCGCTGCAGAAAAGGTCATATCATCACCAAAACCAATAGGGTTCATACTCTTGTGGTTATTAATGTTCTCAGTAAATATGGATGAAAACTTTTCAAGATAAATTAATTCAAATTTAAAAGTTCGGCCTGATGGTGGTGCTAGAGGACAGGTCAAGGTTTAATTATGTATTCAACAAATAAAGTGTCTGACTCAAAGACTTTGTCAACAATTTTCTGCAAATCATTTTCTGGAGGTAAATATCCCTGGGGTCAGATTGCCCCCAAGGGTAAAATGTGTTAGGAATATCTGAGGATAATAGGTGGGTTAAAAGCTTCAACAATTTCACCACAAGAACCAGCATAAAACCTTCCGAGCACACTATTTGTTGTTACAGTTGTTGCAGAATCCTTTGTGCTACCGTGACATCACCACACTGCTGTCTGTATTATGATAAAACCTCTCCTAATGAAATCTGAGCAACAAAAATAATGTGGGCCCATTTTTAATATAAAATTGCAGGAGGGAAACTATTTGCTCCATGCCTTGTAGCAGAAGGCAGGAAGCAAGATGACTGTTGATGAGGTGAAAAGCTGTTCACACAGGTGTCTTTTCAAGATTTTGACACCAATGAGGCTACATGTCTGTTTCTAGTGCAACATATTGTGGACCCATTCATTTGAGGAAATAAAGAACGTATGAGGTTGCATGCTGGGATGGCAGCAATGCTTTCTAGTTGCAGTTTCCCTGTTCTACCACTAGATGCTGTCTGTACATTTACCCACATTTCAAAGTACAAGTTGATAAATTATACACTTTATGTAGAAATGTTTATATGCATGGTTTAAGCACAAATCTGTGTGTACGAACAGTTGATAAATGAGGGCACAGAAGACAATTTGGCATGGACCCTCCATGGGTGATTACTCATTTCTGCTGTAGCTGTTATTTGTAGTTTGTAGTAATCCTTAAATACCTTTGTAGCTGCACTCTCCGCGAATGAAGAAGATGCAGATTTCATTCCTCTCAGCTTCACCTATGGGTTTAGCTGTAGCAGCAGAACTCGTGGAGGATCGAGTGGAGCTCTTTAAAGACTGGCAGGTTTGGTTTCTCACCTCTGGCAGAGCTACAGGTGAAACACAACACCATTAGGATTAGGATCGATGAGGATAGCATTGGCTACAGCTCTGATTTGTATTACTCGATGTCCTTTGACATATTTTACCAGGAAGCCCAAAAGGTGGTTGCGCCTGATGATTCATGATGATGAAGTTATTCTGGTAGCTCTTGAGAAGGATCCTAACATTCTCTGGACTTAATCCATGCAGGACCTCTACACCTTGCCCATCAATGCTATGGGCTCTCTTACAGGAGGAGCCAAACTTGCAGTCACCTTGGAGATAGTGCTGACAGATGTGAAGATTTTTGCAGGAGGTGCTAAACTTGCAGGAACCATGCTCACCATTACCCTTGTTGTAATGTGAGCATATCTGGAGGCAGGTAAACAGGATGACTTAATTCAGGGATTTTCAGCTCCTTTAACTGCACAATTACAAGGTTTGAAATCACACCTCTGTGTCCCACTGGTCCAAGTTAACCTACCTCAGGAAGCAGATAAGCATCGTTCTGAAGTAACAGCTGGAACAGCTGTTTGTCAGTCAGCTCGTGAAGACCATGTCTCTTCAAAACCTCTGCATTATACGGTGAAGCTACGTCATGTGGATTCTTACATTTGTGTCTGAAAAGAGTATTACAAAAATGACATCCACTTTTAGTTAGTACTAAGTGTTTTTCAGTTCAGGATAGCTTTAATTCTGTAATTTAAGCCTTCTAGTGTCCAACAGCACATTAGTTAAATTATTTTAATAATAATAATAATAATAATAATTTAAAGATCTTTAAATTTTCTGAAAACATATACAGCTTACTAAACTACTACTAAAAAGTAAGTCCCTTCAGGTGCTCTCTTATTCTCACTCAGGGTCACCACAGCAGATTCAAGGTGGATCTCCATGTTGATTTAGCACGTTTTATACCAGACGCCCTTCCTGACACAACTCGACATTACAAGAAGAAATGTGCCAGGGGTGGGTTTTTGAACCAGGAACCTTCGCACTGAAACCTTGTGTACTAACCAATTGGCCACCACCCTTGCTGCTGCTGCTACTACTACCAATAATAATAATAATAATAATAATAATTATTATTATTATTATTACAAACTGTTGGTTCTGCCAGGCAAATTCTATTTTAAAATTTTATGACATCAAAATAATATTTTTTTGCATCTTTATGCAATTTTACTCAGTTATTATAACTATTAATTGCAAAAAGAAAATAAACTACCACATGATCTAAATTAAATACAAATATGATAATATTGAAACGTACACATGCCTTACTATTGTAACATCTTTTGGCTTATCCTTTTTACAGATTTTAAATGTCTTTATTTATCTTATTTTCTCAGGCCACATAAGTAATCACTGAAAGAAAGCGACTATGTTTTGGGGGGCGTGGTTTTAATATAGATGGAGCGATCATGTGTGTGGGTGTGAGCGCTGAGTTTAAGCTGTCCACAAGACTATCTCCTGAATGGTCATGTTCTGAAAGTGACCCTAAGATATCAGGCAGCCTGGCTCCAAGTTAGGTTGTAGTTGAAGAGTTGATGTGTCGCCACAATGATAAATAAGGTTCTTGTTCCAGTAAACATGGCAATGAGACTGTAAACTTAATAAGCAAGTGATTGGAGACCACCAACGCAAGGAGCATGATGTCAATATCTGTGACAGCAATACTGCAAATTAATGACAATAATTTGACACACTAATGTGTGTCAAATCCTGACTGTATTGCTGGAATCCTAATACAACCAAAATGTCTGTAAATGATTTGCAGAGGGGGCCAGAAGGCTTATTTATATGAATGTTGAAGTCACTAACAATCAGAATGTTATCTGCACGGGTTGCCAAGTTCAAGATAAACTCACCAAATTCTCTAAGAATTCAGAATATGGACCTGGGGGCCTAAAATAGCATGGTTGATTTTCTTCTGACTTTTGCTATATGTAGTATCCTGGGCAGAATGGAGTCAGACATTAAAACAAATTATATTTTAGACCCCTGATAGCTAGTAAACTGAACCCAGATTTATAAATTGGAGCAGCACCCCCACCTTGCTTCGTATCACAAGGGACATGACTAAATGTGTACACCACTGGGCAGTCTTCATTTAAGGGGAGGACAGCAGTAGGTTTAAACCGGATTTCACACAAACCAATCATATCTAAGAGGTGTTCCATAATTAGATTGTTTGTCAACAGTGATTTTGAGGACAGTGACCTTATATTAATGAGATCCAAAATCAGTGGGGTTGACAATTAGACTATTGGGATTTGGGGGTGATTCTAGAGTAGCATACTTAAGATGCCTAGAATGAGGTTTATAGGTTTAAGAAGTTCCACATGGGTTGTAAGTAGCAGACACAAAATATTTTATGTTGCAGGAATACCCAGTTGGGCATCCTCAATTTTAATGTCATCCAATGTAGTAATGGGTTTTAGGTTTGCAGAACATCTCCATCTAGGCTCTTTATGGACATGTCTGCAGAAACAGGCCACAGTCTCAACATGACAAATTTCCCTCCCTTCAACATAAACTGCATAATCACCATAGTGGATTTTCTGCACTAATTTCCCTGCTAAGCTAATGGATTCCACACCACTGATCTGTATATAACACTGGATAGCTCATTGGCCCACACACTCCATACAAACTGCTGACGCAGACTGGCGGCCATCTTACCACTCACAAGTTATGCGGACCGCACATAGACGGCTTATTAGAATGTCAACAATTTGGAGTAATAAGTGAGCTGATTCTCTCATTTCTTCATTTTTGTTCTCCAGATAATGTAACCTTCATCCCTCCTAATATATGTTTGTCATGATTAGCTATTTGATTTATTTCCTTTCTTTCTTTTAGTACTTTGACACATTCTCCACTTCTATTCTCAATTCTAAAAATTATGATTCTTTAATCAAGGTTTATACAGGTTTTGTGTAATCATCAGCAAGCTTATTGATATATGTATATATTGGTACTATATCATGAACAAAATTGGATGGATAATAAAAGTCATGATGAATAATATAGCAATAGTTGATTTTTTCTAATAGTTGCACTAAAAGAATAAAACACCACTTAACTAGCTACAGGAGAGGTGGTTTTTCCCTTGCATAGCTCTGTGAGCTTCAGCCTGATATTAGTAATAAAGCTTGTAGCAACAACACCTAAGCTCCAAAACTATACACAAGTAGACCTAATAAATGTCTTAAAATAGTTCGTCCAACACAAAACTCAACATGTGGCTACACAGAAGCCAAGCGACCTATTATTATTATCATCATCATCGTTATTATTATCTATGCCTAGATGCTGGAATAAGGAATAGAACACTTCAAATTATTGTTCATTACTTTCCATTTCAATCATACTCACAGGTGAAATGTTCGTCCACAGCCTTTGAACTCGCAATTTGCGGTTTATAGCTAGCTGCACATGAAGGTTTTTTTTTTTTAACATCACAAAGAATAAAGTTGCATGTGCCTGGTTAAAGAGCAGAACATGGGAGTGGTAATATGGCGGCCAATTTGCTTCAGAAACATTGGCCAATGAGCGATCCAGCACTATATACAGATCAGTGGATGGTTCCCATCACTCTGCTCAGAGTGCCGCTCACAGTGGACTGACATCTCTGCTATTATTGAATTGTGGAATAGCTCGTGCCCACAGCTGGAGCTCGCTGGACTATTTTCGCCACCCTGCTCAGTGTGCCACTCTCGTTGGAGCAACAACACACAGAATGTGTCTCTTCCCAGATAGATCTCTTTCAGTGCAGCTTCTTGATCTGACTTGAACACGAAGTTAACACCCAAGTTTCAGTGTAGGCTCTCAGTTGTCCAGGTGGTATAGCCTTTTATGTAAAGGTTGCTTAGTCTCACCTATGTAGTGTTCGTTACAGTTTTCCTGACATCTGATAGAATACACTACATTTCTCTGTTTGTAACTAGGGATCCTGTCCTTAGGGTGAACTAATTTCTGTCTCAAGGTGTTAACAGGTTTAAAGTAAACTGGGATTTTGTGCTGTCTGAAGATCCTCTGTAGTTCTTCCCCTACTATTGTTAAATAAGGGAGAGACACTCCTCTTCTTCTTGTCTCTGTCTCTCTGTTCTCTGGGACTTCTGCACTTTGTCCAGGGACCATCGTGGGTACCCACATACTGTGAGGGCTTTCTGGACACGTTGTTGCTCTTTAGCCCTTCCCTCTGCAGTTGTGGGCACCTGTAGGGCTCTGTGTTGAAGAGTCCTGATCACCCCGAGCTTGTGTTCAAGGGGGTGGTTTGAGCCAAAGAGCAGATATTGGTCAGTGTGAGTGGGTTTTCTGTAAAACCCTGTCTGGAGCTGCCTGTTCTCTCCAATCGTAACATCACAGTCCAAAAAGGCTAAATGGTTGTTTCTGGCGAGGGCAGCACGGTGGCTTAGTGGTTAGCACTGTTGCCTCACAGCGAGAAGGTTGTGGGTTCGTTTCCCGTGGCCTTTCTGTGTGGAGTTTGCATGTTCTTGAAATTGGTCATTGCCTCTACTGGTGGTTGGCTCTCACTGCGGTATTGTATCACTTCCTGTTCCGGAGCACAGCGGTGTTTTTCTGTATCTGTTAGCTGTTTAATCTGCGCAGTTAGATTGATCTAGTTATCTAGATTACGATTTGTTTCCCAGTGTAATCTTTACGTGCCTTAACTAAAGCACTCCTTCTGCTGAATCACCTCTAAATTATTTACACAATATTCACTTTGCGTGTTTTTAGGAATCCGCTAGCTTAGCGTAGCTACTAGCTCTTAGCCGATTTAGCATGGCGGCTTCTCCTGTCTCTCCCGCACTTTTCTGCTCTGGGTGTGAAATGTTTAGTTATTCCTCGGCCTCCTTTAGCAGTAACGGTACTTGTAATAAGTGTAGCTTATTCGTAGCTTTGGAGGCCAGGCTGGGCGAATTGGAGACTCGGCTCCACACCGTGGAAAATTCTACAGCTAGCCAGGCCCCTGTAGTCGGTGCAGACCAAGGTAGCTTAGCCGCCGTTAGTTACCCCCTGGCAGATCCCGAGCAGCCGGGAAAGCAGGTTGACTGGGTGACTGTGAGGAGGAAGCGTAGTTCTAAACAGAAGCCCTGTGTACACCGCCAACCCGTTCACATCTCTAACCGTTTTTCCCCACTCGACGACACACCCGCCGAGGATCAAACTCTGGTTATTGGCGACTCTGTTTTGCGAAATGTGAAGTTAGCGACACCAGCAACCATAGTCAATTGTCTTCCGGGGGCCAGAGCAGGCGACATTGAAGGAAATTTGAAACTGCTGGCTAAGGCTAAGCGTAAATTTGGTAAGATTGTAATTCACGTCGGCAGTAATGACACCCGGTTACGCCAATCGGAGGTCACTAAAATTAACATTAAATCGGTGTGTAACTTTGCAAAAACAATGTCGGACTCTGTAGTTTTCTCTGGGCCCCTCCCCAATCAGACCGGGAGTGACATGTTTAGCCGCATGTTCTCCTTGAATTGCTGGCTGTCTGAGTGGTGTTCAAAAAATGAGGTGGGCTTCATAGATAATTGGCAAAGCTTCTGGGGAAAACCTGGTCTTGTTAGGAGAGACGGCACCCATCCCACTTTGGATGGAGCAGCTCTCATTTCTAGAAATCTGGCCAATTTTCTTAAATCCTCCAAACCGTGACTATCCAGGGTTGGGACCAGGAAGCAGAGTTGTAGTCTTACACACCTCTCTGCAGCTTCTCTCCCCCTGCCATCCCCTCATTACCCCATCCCCGTAGAGACGGTGCCTGCTCCCAGACTACCAATAACCAGCAAAAATCTATTTAAGCATAAAAATTCAAAAAGAAAAAATAATATAGCACCTTCAACTGCACCACAGACTAAAACAGTTAAATGTGGTCTATTAAACATTAGGTCTCTCTCTTCTAAGTCCCTGTTGGTAAATGATATAATAATTGATCAACATATTGATTTATTCTGCCTTACAGAAACCTGGTTACAGCAGGATGAATATGTTAGTTTAAATGAGTCAACACCCCCGAGTCACACTAACTGTCAGAATGCTCGTAGCACGGGCCGGGGCAGAGGATTAGCAGCAATCTTCCATTCCAGCTTATTAATTAATCAAAAACCCAGACAGAGCTTTAATTCATTTGAAAGCTTGACTCTTAGTCTTGTCCATCCAAATTGGAAGTCCCAAAAACCAGTTTTATTTGTTATTATCTATCGTCCACCTGGTTGTTACTGTGAGTTTCTCTGTGAATTTTCAGACCTTTTGTCTGACTTAGTGCTTAGCTCAGATAAGATAATTATAGTGGGCGATTTTAACATCCACACAGATGCTGAGAATGACAACCTCAACACTGCATTTAATCTATTATTAGACTCTATTGGCTTTGCTCAAAAAGTAAATGAGTCCACCCACCACTTTAATCATATCTTAGATCTTGTTCTGACTTATGGTATGGAAATAGAAGACTTAACAGTATTCCCTGAAAACTCCCTTCTGTCTGATCATTTCTTAATAACATTTACATTTACTCTGATGGACTACCCAGCAGTGGGGAATAAGTTTCATTACACTAGAAGTCTTTCAGAAAGCGCTGTAACTAGGTTTAAGGATATGATTCCTTCTTTATGTTCTCTAATGCCATATACCAACAGTGCAGAGTAGCTACCTAAACTCTGTAAGTGAGATAGAGTATCTCGTCAATAGTTTTACATCCTCATTGAAGACAACTTTGGATGCTGTAGCTCCTCTAAAAAAGAGAGCTTTAAATCAGAAGTGCCTGACTCCGTGGTATAACTCACAAACTCGTAGCTTAAAGCAGATAACCCGTAAGTTGGAGAGGAAATGGCGTCTCACTAACTTAGAAGATCTTCACTTAGCCTGGAAAAAGAGTCTGTTGCTCTATAAAAAAGCCCTCCGTAAAGCTAGGACATCTTTCTACTCATCACTAATTGAAGAAAATAAGAACAACCCCAGGTTTCTTTTCAGCACTGTAGCCAGGCTGACAAAGAGTCAGAGCTCTATTGAGCTGAGTATTCCATTAACTTTAACTAGTAATGACTTCATGACTTTCTTTGCTAACAAAATTTTAACTATTAGAGAAAAAATTACTCATAACCATCCCAAAGATGTATCGTTATCTTTGGCTGCTTTCAGTGATGCCGGTATTTGGTTAGACTCTTTCTCTCCGATTGTTCTGTCTGAGTTATTTTCATTAGTTACTTCATCCAAACCATCAACATGTTTATTAGACCCCATTCCTACCAGGCTGCTCAAGGAAGCCCTACCATTATTTAATGCTTCGATCTTAAATATGATCAATCTATCTTTGTTAGTTGGCTATGTACCACAGGCTTTTAAGGTGGCAGTAATTAAACCATTACTTAAAAAGCCATCACTTGACCCAGCTATCTTAGCTAATTATAGGCCAATCTCCAACCTTCCTTTTCTCTCAAAAATTCTTGAAAGGGTAGTTGTAAAACAGCTAACTGATCATCTGCAGAGGAATGGTCTATTTGAAGAGTTTCAGTCAGGTTTTAGAATTCATCATAGTACAGAAACAGCATTAGTGAAGGCTACAAATGATCTTCTTATGGCCTCGGACAGTGGACTCATCTCTGTGCTTGTTCTGTTAGACCTCAGTGCTGCTTTTGATACTGTTGACCATAAAATTTTATTACAGAGATTAGAGCATGCCATAGGTATTAAAGGCACTGCACTGCGGTGGTTTGAATCATATTTGTCTAATAGATTACAATTTGTTGATGTAAATGGGGAATCTTCTTCACAGACTAAAGTTAATTATGGAGTTCCACAAGGTTCTGTGCTAGGACCAATTTTATTCACTTTATACATGCTTCCCTTAGGCAGTATTATTAGACGGTATTGCTTAAATTTTCATTGTTACGCAGATGATACCCAGCTTTATCTATCCATGAAGCCAGAGGACACACACCAATTAGCTAAACTGCAGGATTGTCTTACAGACATAACGACATGGATGACCTCTAATTTCCTGCTTTTAAACTCAGATAAAACTGAAGTTATTGTACTTGGCCCCACAAATCTTAGAAACATGGTGTCTAACCAGATCCTTACTGTGGATGGCATTACCCTGACCTCTAGTAATACTGTGAGTCATTTTTGATCAGGATATGTCATTCAAAGCGCATATTAAACAAATATGTAGGACTGCTTTTTTGCATTTACGCAATATCTCTAAAATCAGAAAGGTCTTGTCTCAGAGTGATGCTGAAAAACTAATTCATGCATTTATTTCCTCTAGGCTGGACTATTGTAATTCATTATTATCAGGTTGTCCTAAAAGTTCCCTAAAAAGCCTTCAGTTAATTCAAAATGCTGCAGCTAGAGTACTGACGGGGACTAGAAGGAGAGAGCATATCTCACCCATATTGGCCTCTCTTCATTGGCTTCCTGTTAATTCTATAATAGAATTTAAAATTCTTCTTCTTACTTATAAGGTTTTGAATAATCAGGTCCCATCTTATCTTAGGGACCTCGTAGTACCATATCACCCCAATAGAGTGCTTCACTCTCAGACTGCAGGCTTACTTGTAGTTCCTAGGGTTTGTAAGAGTAGAATGGGAGGCAGAGCCTTCAGCTTTCAGGCTCCTCTCCTGTGGAACCAGCTCCCAATTCAGATCAGGGAGACAGACACCCTCTCTACTTTTAAGATTAGGCTTAAAACTTTCCTTTTTGCTAAAGCTTATAGTTAGGGCTGGATCAGGTGACCCTGAACCATCCCTTAGTTATGCTGCTATAGACGTAGACTGCTGGGGGGTTCCCATGATGCACTGTTTCTTTCTCTTTTTGCTCTGTATGCACCACTCTGCATTTAATCATTAGTGATCGATCTCTGCTCCCCTCCACAGCATGTCTTTTTCCTGGTTCTCTCCCTCAGCCCCAACCAGTCCCAGCAGAAGACTGCCCCTCCCTGAGCCTGGTTCTGCTGGAGGTTTCTTCCTGTTAAAAGGGAGTTTTTCCTTCCCACTGTAGCCAAGTGCTTGCTCACAGGGGGTCGTTTTGACCGTTGGGGTTTTACATAATTATTGTATGGCCTTGCCTTACAATATAAAGCGCCTTGGGGCAATTGTTTGTTGTGATTTGGCGCTATATAAAAAAATTGATTGATTGAATTGAATTGTTCTCCCTGTGTTTGCGTGGGTTTCCTCCAGGTGCTCCGGTTTCCTCCCACATCCAAAGACATGCGGGTTAGGTGGACTGGGACCTTTAAAATTGTCTGTAGGTGTGTGTGTGGGTGTGTCTGTGTTTGTTTGTCTATTTGTGGCCCTGCGACAGACTAGCGTCCTGTCCTGAGTGTACACCGCCTCGCGCTCTATGACTGCTGGGATAGGCTCCAGCCCCCCGCGTCCCTTAATTGGACTAAGCGGTACAAGATGGATGGATGGATGGATGGGTTGTTTCTGGCATCCTCACGTGTGAACTTGATATTGGAGTCCACCGAGTTGATGTGTTCTGTAAAGTCCTCAACCTCCTGTTGCTTGATTTTAACCAATGTGTCATCGATATATCTGAACCAGTGACTGGGAAGGATGCCCGTGAAAGACGTCAAGGCTCTCTTCTCCACTCGCTCCATGTACAGATTGGCCACAATGGGGGATATCGGAGACCCCATCGCACAACCATGGATCTGCCTGTAGTAATTCCCCCTAAACAGGAAATACGTGGTGTTAAGACAGATCTCCAAGAGTTGGCAGATGTGGTCTGGTGTGCGTTTGGTCCTTTCAAGTAGAGACACATCCTCCAGCAGTCTCTGCCTCACAGCTGAGACAGCCTCAGCGGTGGGGATGCAGGTGAACAACGATGTCACATCAAATGACACCATAGTTTCAGCTGCCTCCAGCTGAAGGTCCTTAATCTTGTTCACAAATTCTTGTGTGTTCTCCACATGGTGGTCTGAGTTACCCACTAGAGGAGCCAAAATCCACTTGAGGTGCTTGGCCAAATTGTAAGTGATGGAATCTGTGCTACATACAATAGGCCTGAGTGGCACATCCTGTTTGTGGATTTTGGGCAGCCCATAGATGCATGAAGTGGTGCCCCCAGGGTACAGTCTGTAGTATGCATGCCTGTCGATGAGTCCCTCTTTCTCCAGGTTTTGGAGGTAGTTAAGACAGAAGTCAGACTACCAGAGCAAGAATTTTACCTGAGGAAGCTTCTGCGATTTGAAGCGAAACGTCCTCGCGTCAAGCAACCCAGTCCAGTCGAAGATTCAAGATTTTCTATTATTAACACCCAAGTCTTTCATCGCCAACTGTAAATGGTAATCAAACCATTCCGATGATATCTTTCCAAACTCTTCCGCAACAAACTGCATCATGTCAATGTTTACAATGTGCTTGAGCAATAACAAGTGAAGTTGGTCATAACCTTTAAGTTTCTTAAATATTTATTACAGCCACTCTTAAAACTTCAGTTATCTTTATAATTTTATTACTGGTAAATTTTAGAATTAACTTAGATGAGATATAATCATTATCTCACAGGAACTACGTTTTGCGCAGGAATTCATCAAGCACGTCGGCCTCAGGCGCGTACTAATACAGAATACCCAAAAACTATCTAGAAGTTCGGCCAAAACGAGAGCGTCCGCCTAAACTACTGGCGCTCGTGAGAGTGTGGGTTCCCGTATGGTTCTACACTCGAGTTCTTCTGTCTGTTTCTACACATGATGTGCGCTTCCAACACCATGTGTATAAAAACGATAACCTGCATTCAGAAAACAGTCCACACAAATCAAAAGCTGTGGATAATGATATACTGTTTTCACCACCAGGTGGTGCCAGTGAGTAAAGTACGGTCTCAAATCGTTGTTTTGTTTTGTTTTTCCTCCTGACAGTGTTGTCACTTGTCACGGCGGAACTGTTTTTTCTTTCAACTTGTCACTCCCTTTAAACTCTTCTGCAGGAGAGAATCAGCTTTACTGTGTATGGAAGGTCAATCCTCCCGGTGTCCACCCGAGTCTGTAGCATGAAGTTCGGTGTGACTTACCCGAACATGCAGGCTCCGCAAACATAAAACTTGCACAGATGTAAACCCTCACATCCTGTACATTCTCCAGCTCGTTTCTGACAGATCCACAGGCTGGTTTTGGCCAGGACCAGGCTGTCCGGACTGATTATTTGGCCGGCGGAGGCCTCTTCTCTGCCTCTCCTGATGGCTATTTTCTCTTCGTCGAACAGCACGGACCGCAGAATTGGCTCTGCTACCGTGTAAAACTCTGAGATCTTCCCCTCCAGGGTCCTGAACTCCAAACACCCCTCATTGTCGCAAAGGGTCTTTGTGATAAATTTAGAGATGATTGTGGCCATTCCGAGTCAGCCCCTTCGAGTCGTTCTTACTGTGAAACTTAGGCAAGGCTGATAACACGGAAACGAAACACAAAAGTGACAGGGGCGGATCCAGTTTTTATGGGGGGGGGGGGGGGGGGGGGCATAATTGTTAGGGATAGATTTTGGGATTAAAACCAAGCAAATAGCTCCAAACAAACACCATGTTTGCAGAAGTTAGTTTTTTGGAAACGTTCAACCAAATGAAATAAGCTTATGCTGTACTGTATAGAGGGTTTTCATGTGATGTATCGGTCATGTCATTTTGTGTCCCACGGCCATTCTGGATTACGACGCGGTGGCTGCTGTGATACGCTACGTGCATTTGGCGAACAATTGCAGAAGCTTCAACGTCGGTGTGAAGAAGCCTCACAGCACCGTGGCGCTGAGAGAGATCTGCCGCTAACAGAAATCCACTGCTCCCAGAATTTTATTTTATTTTATTTGGCAATAAAATGATATAAGAATACATAAAAATACTGCCGAGGATCACACAAGAACGCTTCCAATATGGATGCTTATTTACATTGTGGTCCTCCAGCACCGAGCTGCTGATCTGCAAGCTGCCCTTCTAGCGCCTGGTGAGAGAAACACTGAATATAGTTCAGTGGAGAGAAATCGCTCATGACTTCAAGATCGACCTCCGCTTTCAGAGCTCCGCCGTGATGCTCTGCAGGAGGCCGGCGAGGCTGACCTGGTCGGCAGCTTCCTAGTTCACAATATCGCAGTGTGACACTGTCGGCCAGTTCGTTACATCACCACTAAATTCATTATCTGGTATAAGATACGGATCCACTGAACCAACTGCTACACATCTATCACGACAAATAGCTTTATCTTGAGGATTTAAAGCATCGTAATAACCGTACATTCTCTCCATTTTTCTATCACGCGCCAGCCTCCTTGTAATCCAGAATGGAGACGGCACCTGTCCTGCAGCAAATCGGTCATCTGATTGAAAACCCTCTATATTAAAACACATTGAATTTACTTGAAAAAAGGTTGAGAAGCAGATTGTCTCACTTTCCATGAATAAACCTACAAATAAAACCTAAATTATTTCACTGAAGTACACTAATGCACCAGAGCAATAAAAACAACTTTTTTTTTGCTTATACAACCCCAATTCCAGTAAAGTTGGGACATTGTCTAAAATGTAAATAAAAACAGAATACAATGATTTGCAAATCCTCTTCAACCTATATTCAATTTAATACACCACAAAGACAAGATATTTAATGTTCAAACTGATAAACTTTATTGTTTTTGTACAAATATTTGCTCATTTTGAAATGAATGCCTGCAACACGTTTCAAAAAAGCTGGGACAGTGGTATGTTTACCACTGTGTTACATCACCTTTCCTTCTACAATAAAGCAGTTCATTTATTTGATTGTAAAATCCAACACACTTAGTAAAAATCTATATAGACCTCATAGTGTGGGTGGGCGCGAACAAGTGCATGATTGGGACTGCGGATGCAAATTAGCCTAAGGCTCACTCTGGTACAATGCATCAAATGGTAACATTTATGTTTTAATTGCACATGGTCCCTTTTAAATAAATTAAATTGAAATTGCACACGTAAGCCTAATGACTAGTTATATGCACGTAGGGCCCGTCAATGTATCTTGCACTGGGGCCTGTGCTGAGGTTGCTATGTCACTGGTAGGTCTAACCTTGCCAATCCACCTGAGCAAGGACATAGGCAACAGTGGGAAGGAAAAACTCCTTTGGGTCATTCCATGTCAATTCAAAGAATATTTGAGGGGCTTCATGCACTTTGTCTCAGATTTTCTTTAAATTGTACTCAAATATTCCCAGTCTATTCAGAACAACAAATCTGAAGTTTGAGGTCTGTAGGCCTAGTAGTTTCTGAGATATGGCCAATTTAGTGTGCATGGGGTCTGCCGTTTTTAGGCAAAAATTATGGCCGTCATTTCTGGAGCCATGTTCAAGGTAGAATATCTCAGCAAATAATGGACTTAGAGGCCTGAAACACTCAATACACGTTTGGGAACCGAGGACACTAATTATGAGTGTCATGATTGGGTATGAAAGGAGCATCTCCAAAAGTTTCAGCCATTCACAAGCAAAGTTGGGGCGAGGATCAATCAATCAATCAACTTTTTTCTTATATAGCGCCAAATCACAACAAACAGTTGCCCCAAGGCGCTCCATATTGTAAGGCAAGGCCATACAATAATTATAAAAAACCCCAACGGTCAAAACGACCCCCTATGAGCAAGCACTTGGCAACAGTGGGAAGGAAAAACTCCCTTTTAACAGGAAGAAACCTCCAGCAGAACCAGGCTCAGGGAGGGGCAGTCTTCTGCTGAGACTGGTTGGGGCTGAGGGAAAAAAACAGGAAAAAGACATGCCGTGAAGGGGGGCAGAGATCGATCACTAATGATTAAATGCAGAGTGATGCATACGGAGCAAAAAGAGAAAGAAACAGTGCATCATGGGAACCCCCCCACAATCTACGTCTAAAGCAGCATAACCAAGGGATGGTCCAGGGTCACCCGATCCAGCCCTAACTATAAGCCTTAGCGAAAAGGAAAGTTTTAAACCTAATCTTAAAAGTAGAGAGGGTATCTGTCTCCCTGATCTGAATTGGGAGCTGGTTCCACAGGAGAGGAGCCTGAAAGCTGAAGGCTCTGCCTCCCATTCTACTCTTACAAACCCTAGGAACTACAAGTAAGCCCGCAGTCTGAGAGCGAAGCGCTCTAATGGGGTAATATGGTACTATGAGGTCCCTAAGATAAGATGGGACCTGATTATTCAAAACCTTATAAGTAAGAAGAAGAATTTTAAATTCTATTCTAGAATTAACAGGAAGCCAATGAAGAGAGGCCAACACGGGTGAGATATGCTCTCTCCTGCTAGTCCCCGTCAGTACTCTAGCTGCAGCATTCTGAACCAACTGAAGGCTTTTTAGGGAACTTTTAGGACAACCTGATAATAATGAATTACAATAGTCCAGCCTAGAGGAAATAAATGCATGAATTAGTTTTTCAGCATCACTCTGAGACAAGACCTTTCTGATTTTAGAGATATTGCGTAAATGCAAAAAGGCAGTCCTACATATTTGTTTAATATGCGCTTTGAATGACATATCCTGATCAAAAATGACTCCAAGATTTCTCACAGTATTACTAGAGATCAGGGAAATGCCATCCAGAGTAACGATCTGGTTAGACACCATGCTTCTAAGATTTGTGGGGCCAAGTACAATAACTTCAGTTTTATCTGAGTTTAAAAGCAGGAAATTAGAGGTCATCCATGTCTTTATGTCTATAAGACAATCCTGCAGTTTAGCTAATTGGTGTGTATCCTCTGGCTTCATGGATAGATAAAGCTGGGTATCATCTGCGTAACAATGAAAATTTAAGCAATACCGTCTAATAATACTGCCTAAGGGAAGCATGTATAAAGTGAATAAAATTGGTCCTAGCACAGAACCTTGTGGAACTCCATAATTAACTTTAGTCCGTGAAGAAGATTCCCCATTTACATGAACAAACTGTAATCTATTAGACAAATATGATTCAAACCACCGCAGCGCAGTGCCTTTAATACCTATGACATGCTCTAATCTCTGTAATAAAATTTTATGGTCAACAGTATCAAAAGCAGCACTGAGGTCCAACAGAACAAGCACAGAGATAAGTCCACTGTCCGAAGCCATAAGAAGATCATTTGTAACCTTCACTAATGCTGTTTCTGTACTATGATGAATTCTAAAACCTGACTGAAACTCTTCAAATAGACCATTCCTCTGCAGGTGATCAGTTAGCTGTTTTACAACTACCCTCTCAAGAATCTTTGAGAGAAAAGGAAGGTTGGAAATTGGCCTATAATTAGCTAAGATAGCTGGGTCAAGTGATGGCTTTTTAAGTAATGGTTTAATTACTGCCACCTTAAAGGCCTGTGGTACATAACCAACTAACAAAGATAGATTAATCATATTTAAGATTGAAGCATTAAATAATGGTAGGACTTCCTTGAGCAGCCTGGCAGGAATGGGGTCCAATAAACATGCCGATGGTTTGGACGAAGCAACCAATGAAAATAACTCAGACAGAACAACCGGAGAGAAAGAGTCTAACCAAATACCGGCATCACTGAAAGCAGCCAAAGATAACGATACATCTTTGGGATGGTTATGAGTAATTTTTTCTCTAATAGTCAAAATTTTGTTAGCAAAGAAAGTCATGAAGTCATTACTACTTAAATTTAATGGAATACTCAGCTCAATAGAGCTCTGACTCTTTGTCAGCTTAGCTACAGTGCTGAAAAGAAACCTGAGGTTATTCTTATTTTCTTCAATTAGTGATGAGTAGAAAGATGTCCTAGCTTTACGGAGGGCTTTTTTATAGAGCAACAAACTCTTTTTCCAGGCTAAGTGAAGATCTTCTAAATTAGTGAGACGCCATTTCCTCTCCAACTTACGGGTTATCTGCTTTAAGCTACGAGTTTGTGAGTTATACCACGGAGTCAGACACTTCTGATTTAAAGCTCTCTTTTTCAGAGGAGCTACAGCATCCAAAGTTGTCTTCAAAGAGGATGTAAAACTATTGACGAGATACTCTATCTCCCTTACAGAGTTTAGGTAGCTACTCTGCACTGTGTTGGTATATGACATTAGAGAACATAACGAAGGAATCATATCCTTAAACCTAGTTACAGCGCTTTCTGAAAGACTTCTAGTGTAATGAAACTTATTCCCCACTGCAGGGTAGTCCATCAGGGTAAATGTAAATGTTATTAAAAAATGATCAGACAGAAGGGAGTTTTCAGGGAATACTGTTAAGTCTTCTATTTCCATACCATAAGTCAGAACAAGATCTAAGATATGATTAAAGTGGTGGGTGGACTCATTTACTTTTTGGCAAAGCCGATAGAGTCTAATAATAGATTAAATGCAGTGTTGAGGCTGTCATTCTCAGCATCTGTGTGGATATTAAAATCGCCCACTATAATTATCTTATCTGAGCTAAGCACTAAGTCAGACAAAAGGTCTGAAAATTCACAGAGAAACTCACAGTAACGACCAGGTGGACGATAGATAATAACAAATAAAACTGGTTTTTGGGACTTCCAATTTGGATGGATAAGACTAAGAGACAAGCTTTCAAATGAATTAAAGCTCTGTCTAGGTTTTTGATTAATTAATAAGCTGGAATGGAAGATTGCTGCTAATCCTCCGCCACGGCCCGTGCTACGAGCCGTGGCGGAGGATCACCACTTTGTGAACAACTGCGTGAAAAAATAATCCAACAGTTTAACAACAATGTTTCTCAATGTTCAATTCCATCATCTACAGTATAATATAAACAGAAGATTCAGAGAATCGGGAGAACTTTCTACACGTAAGCGGCAAGGCCAAAAACCAACATTGAACGCCCATGACCTACGATCCCTCAGGTGGCACTGCACTAAAAACCGACATCATTGTGTAAAGGAACTTACTGCATGGGCTCAGGAACACTTCAGAAAACCATTGTCAGTTAACACAGTTCGTCACTACAGCTGCAAGTGCAAGTTAAAACTCTACCATGCAAAGCGAAAGCCATACATCAACAACATCCAGAAACACCACCGCCTTCTCTGGACCCGAGCTCATTTGAAATGGACAGATGCAAAGTGAAGAAGAAGTGAAGAGGATTTGCAAATCATTGTATTCTGTTTTTAATTTACATTTTACACAACGTCCCAACTTCACTGGAATTGGTGTTGTAATAATAATAATAATAATAATAATGACTTGGATGTATAGAGTGCCTTTTCATTCAAGATACCCAAAGCGCTTACAAGCTGCAATATTCATTCACGTGCACATTCACACATTATGTAATATCTCATACACCCATCTGCTGGATGGTTGGTAGATGCTTGATGGATTATAGAAATTAGGAGGAGGTGTGGTCAAACCTATACATAGTTTGAAATGAGATGGTCAGTTTTTATCAGGTACCAGGGCTGGTAGCCACCACAGCTTGATTATATGGTTTATATATTTAAAGATTACAGGCACTGTATTATTCTTTTAAACCGTGCAAAGTCCACACAAAAAGGAACAGGCGGGAAGTGACCCAAGATCTTCTCACTAAGAGGCAACAGTGATAACCATTAAGAAACCATGCCACCCTGCTGTGAAGTGTAATAACAACAACAGTGGCACTGTGCAATAGTGGTTAGCACTGATGCATTACAGCAAGAAGGTCATGGGATCATTTCCCACCTGGTCCTTACTGTGTGGAGTTTACATGTTCTCCCCTTGTTCGTGTGGGTCCCCTCCTGGTGCTCTGGCTTCCTCCCACATCCAAAGACATGCAGGTTCAGTGAACTGGAGACTAAATTGACCATAAGCAGGCATGCAAGTCTGATTGTTCGTCTATCTATATGTGGCCCTGCGATAGACTGGCATCTGTGTAGTCTGTACCCATGTCCTATGACTGCTGGGATAGACTCCAGCCCCCCACACCTACATGATCCTTGACTGGATACAGATTCTTTATTGTCACTGTAACCAGTACAAAAAAAGTTAAGGTGCAAGCCTTTCATGGAAATATGAACAAATAAAGGTCTGGAGAAGAAAAGAAAAATAACCATAAACTTTGACCAAATGAAAGAGGTATGTCCAGAGTCACTCACTCATTCATCTTCAACCAGGTCGCAGGGGCAACAGTTCTAGCAGGGACCCCAGACTTCCCTTTCCCGGGCCACATGCATGTGTGTCCAGAGTGCAAATTTAAAAAAAGAAAGAAAAAAATTATAAGACTGTAGTAGCGAAAATGAAGCAGGGGTGGTGGCCAAGTGGTTAATGCACTTGGTTTCAGTCAGTGCAGAAGGTTCCGGGTTCAAATCCCACCCTGCCACATTTCTCCATGTAATGTGGAGTTGCGTCAGGAAGGGCATCCGGTGTAAAACTTGTGCCAATTCAACATGCAGATCCACCTTAGATTTGCTGTGGCGACCCCGAGTGCAAACAAGGGAGCAGCCGAAGGGAGTTATCTAGTAGCGAAAACGAGATTGCATATATCAAAAAAGAGAAAAGTATGTACAAAACTGTGGCTATTTCAGTGGCAGTGGATATTGCACATAAACATAACTGCACTCATTTCAAGTGTGCCATGTGACCTGGCTCTTTGATTCCTGTGGCATTCAAAGCTCTAACAGCAGTTGGGTAGAAACTGTTTTTCAATTTATTTGTACTTGTTTTAATGGATCTGTACCATCTGCCTGATGGCAGTGGCTCAAACAGAGAGTGGCCACGGTGGGATGAGTCCTTTAGGATGGCGTTGGCTCTTCTGAGACAGTAAGATCCACGAAGGTCCCCCAGTGTGGGTAGAGGGCACCCAGTGATCTTCTCTGCCATTTTGGTAGCCCTCTCGTGCTTTCCTGTTTGCCACCATGCAGCTGGCATAAGTGGGTGCAAAAAATGAACAACATTTCTAAAACAAATTAAAGATAATAAAAAAATACATTTTTAAAAATATTAATAGACAACATTCAAATGTTGGCTGTAAGCTGCAGACACTGAACTGGTTGTTTTTGGGGTTTTGTTGTAGTTTTTTTTTTTTTTTTTTTTGAAAATGAGAGAACAATAGAAAATTCTGCAACTGCTGGCTGTGAGTGCCCCATCCATACACCACAACTTGACATTAAATGTTGCATAATATAAATTTTTTCCACTCTTCGCAACAAGGACAAATCAGACGTTGTTTTATCTTTAACAATGTGGAAAGATGGACAGTGAGAGATGACATCTAGTTTTGTTTCACGTAATGTGAATAAGCAGTATGATATAAACAGATTTAAGCTGTAGCATCAAAAAGTTGACTTTTTAAAGCAAGCATTAGAGCCATAGCTGCACGTTTTAATATAACACTGCACAAAATGGAAAACTCTATTGCAACTTTCAATTAAGTAAATTATTGTCCATATCATTAATAGAGGACATGCTGATAATCAAGCTCAAAATTGTAACTTCTTGTATGTACATGTACTCAGTCAATGTTAATGTTTCCTGGTGGTAAATTTAGCATGATTTGACCATCAACACATAACTGATCACTTGTTTTGAAATTTGGGACAGAATCTGATGCTAAACACAATTTTTTAATGCTACATTTCTTCAAACAATCTATAAATGTGTGTAAATTATGAAAATTATAGAAGCATAATTTTCAGTTTCAATTTATTTCATTTTATATAGCGCCAAATCACAACAAACCTGCCTCAAGGCCCTTCACACCAGTAAGGTCTAACCTTACCAACCCCTAGTGCAAGCACACAGGCGACAGTGGTAAGGAAAAACTCCCTCTGATGATATTGAGGAAGAAACCTCAAGCAGACCAGACTCAAAGGGGTGACCCACTGCTTAGGCCATTCTAACAGGTTCAAGGTTTTTACAAAGTTTTACAATAGGAAATCAAAACAGTACCTGCTGCATCAGCTTCAGGCATGGCATCTCGCGGTCAGTCCAACATCCCGTTGTCCATAGAAGTCACCCTGTGCAGTGCCCTCCACGCCTCAGACAGAGAAAAAAGAGCAGAATCAGTCGGCTGTACAAGCCACACCTAAGGTATAATTCATCAGCAGTAAATCGACGGGAAAGTAGAGAAATTACAAAGGTGATCGCAAGCCACTAGCCCTAAGATTCACTAACAGACCCAGAACAGGGAGAATAAATGAGTCTTAAGTCTGGACTTGACTGTAAAAATCTGACTGTTTATCTCCACAGGGAGCTCATTCCACAAAACAGAAGCATGATAAAGAGATGGCTCTGTGGCCCGCAGACTTTGTATTCACCCTAGGAACACAAAATAGTCCTCTGCACTGAGAACGCAGAGGCTGGGCCAGTACGCAGGGTTTAATTAGGGGTAGGTAATTAGTAGGGAGGTGCTTGTCTGTGCATAATTGTATAGGGTAATAGCAGAATGATTTGTTGTGGACTAACTTTTTTTTTTCCAAGTGAACAATAGTACATGAAGAATGAATAATTTCAAGCACTACCATAGGCAGCATTGCACTATGGTAGATATCTCCATGGCCTAATCATTGGTTCACAGCAAGAGGAAACCTGGAGGGGGCGAAGCCTCAGACAAGTGACATAAGATGCTGGTGCACTCGGCTTTTGAAGGTCATAACATCATTTTCGGTGATGTTGCCAACTATGTCATCTGGCAAGCTGTTCCAGACATGTACTGCTGCATGGATGGAAGTCCGGCCAGTAGAGATGGTTCTTGATACAGGCACTGCAAGGGCATAGCGAGGCATTGACAGACTGGTACGGGTGGCTCTCCTAACAACGTATGGTTGAGGAAGTAGACCACAAAGGTCCATTGGACATATGAGGTCTGTTAGAAAAGTATCGGACCTTTTTATTTTTTTCAAAAACCATATGGATTTGAATCACGTGTGATTGCATCAGCCAAGCTTGAAACTTCGTGCGCATGCGTGAGTTTTTTCACGCCTGTCGGTTGCGTCATTCACCTGTGAGCAGGCTTTGTGTGAGCACTGGTCCACCCTCTCGTCATTTTTTTTATTGCGAATAAATGTCTGAATGATTTGGAGCTTTGCTGCATCAATTTTTTTCCAGAAACTGTGAGAGACCTCCAGGTGGACACCGTTCGGAAAATTAATATGGCTTTCAGGGCCGATTTTATGGGGATTACACAGATTAAGGGGTGATCCAGATGGTTTAAAGACCGCCCACAGCTGCTGAGAGTGCGCCGCGCTCCGAGCGCCGATCGACAGGCTCAAACCCCGCTGAAACAACCAGATCATTTCCAACGTGAAGGCTTTGTTGATCCGGGACGTCGTCTGACTTTCACAAAAAGGCAGAAGGTGTGGACATCAGCACTTTTTCGGCACATTCCACTGTTACAGGAGTTTTTTTCATGGAAAGAAAAGTGGAGGGACGCGCCACGGAGCCGTTCATTACGCGGCACAAAACCACCTTCGTGTTGGTCTCACGGGACGGCTTTGAGATGAGATGCAGCTCCACCGTGACGCGCGGAACTCCGCTCCTCTTTCCATGTCAAAAACTCCTGTAACAGTGGAATGTGCCGTTCATTTCTAAACTGGACGCTGTCTTGATCCGGTATGTCGTCTGACTAGCACAAGAATTGCGGAAGACGTGGACATCAGCAGTTTTTCGGCACATTGAGACAGACGTGAAGAGGAGTTCTGCGCGTCGCGGTGGAGCCGCATGACGCAAAGCAACGCCGTGATGAAGCCTCACAGGACATGTTGGGGCATGTCCAGCTCATGCTCAATTTCTCGGATAATCACACGACTGAAAAGCAACCGGAAGCTGCCTGAAATCCACCTGAAAGCCGTCCTGTGAGACCAACACGGAGGTGGTTTTGTGCCGCGTCATGAAGCTCAGTGGCGCGCCCCTCCGCTTTTCATTCCATGAAAAAAACTCCTGTAACAGTGGAATGTGCCGAAAAAGTGCTGATGTCCACGCCTTCTGCCTTTTTGTGAAAGTCAGACGACGTCCCGGATCAACAAAGCCTTCACGTTGGAAATGATCTGGTTGTTTCAGTGGGGTTTGAGCCTGTCAATCGGCGCTCGGAGCGCGGCGCGCTCTCAGCAGCTGTGGGCGGTCTTTAAACCGTCTGGATCACTCCTTAATCTGTGTAATCCCCATAAAATCATCCCTGAAAGCCATATTAATTTTCCGAACGGTGTCCACCTGGAGGTCTCTCACAGTTTCTGGAAAAAAATTGATGCAGCAAAGCTCCAAATCGTTCAGACATTTATTCGCAATAAAAAAACGACGAGAGGGTGGACCAGTGCTCACACAAAGCCTGCTCACAGGCGAATGACGCAACCGACAGACGTGAAAAAACTCACGCATGCGCATGAAGGTTCAAGCTTGGCTGATGCAATCACACGTGATTCAAATCCATATGGTTTTTGAAAAAAATAAAAAGGTCCGATACTTTTCTAACAGACCTCATATGCTGGTGTGCATTTTGTAGAGAACTGTAGCTGCTGCCACTGGATGTCTTTGATGGAGAGTTGTGGTGTTAAATTTTGATCGTGCTTTATCCTCATCCAAGCCAATAACTCGAAGCGCCTTCCTCTGAATGGAGTCAAGCAATCCAAGTGTCATTGGGCTAGCACTCATCCAAGAGAGTGATGCATACTCCATTACACTTGGACCTTGTAAACAGTTGCTCTGCCTGTCTTGTCCAGTTTGTTAGCCACTCTCCGTAGGGCCTCAAGTTTCTGCCCAGCTCTCGATGCAATGTTGGAGACATGCTTCTTCCAGATCATTTTGCTGTCGACTGTAACACCTAGAATCTCCAGCTCATTCATCTCTGCCAGAGTTGTGCTGCCACACAGTAGATCGAGTCTGGTTGGATCCCTTTTCCTGGAAATGGTCATTGCCTTACATTTTAATGGTTCAAATGTCACCTTCCATCTGTCTGCCCAGATCCTCATCCTTTCCAGGTCTCTGTTTAGGCTAGCTGTGATGGCCTCGAGGTCGCCAGTAGATTTGATCTCGCAGAACAGAGTTGAAACGTCTGCATACAGATAGAGCTGGTTTTCGCACTCGTCGGTCAAGTCATCTATGAAGACAGAGAAGAGGAGTGGGCTTAAGATGGATCCCTGAGAAACTGATGCATTTATTGAAGAAGTATCAGATGACTGACCAGATAAGACAACTTTGATGGATCTGTCTGTCAAGTAGCTACTTAATCAGGTAAGTAATTTGTCATGCACTCCTTTCGCGAGTTTTGAAAACAAGCCGTTATGCCAGACCTTATGGCATAACGGAACTGGAGACATTTAAACGGTTCATAGTTTTCTCGTTGTGAAGTTTCAGTATTGTAGTGTATTTTTTTTTTCCCCACGGGCACCTGAACGCAGCATTAGTCTTAGCAACTGTCTCTTGGTCAGTTTACCTTAGCAACATGGCCGAGTTAACACTGGAGAACAAAAAGGAACCCACAAAAGAACAAAAAGAAACTCTCTACGACAAGGTCCAAGAACTCCGGTAATGAAAAAACTACACATGGACATATACGTTTCAGGGGCAACGACAAGCCAGGTTAGAGTTTGTCACGTCAGCTCGTTGAAGTGCGGTGCGGCCTGATTTACTGTGAGAATGTAGCCTGCAAGGTATGTTGTTTTATATTTGTAGGACAGCGTTAGTGCGGAAAGTTCCTGGTTCAAACCCCACCGCTGTAGTCTCCATGTATTGTTACACCAGGAAGGGCATCCGACGTAAATCCACCTCGGATTTGTTGTGGCAAATATATGTACAGTTGTATGTAAAAGTTTGGGCACCCCTAATGATTCCCATGATTTTCCTTTAAAAATCATTGGTTGTTTGGAACAGCAATTTCAGTTAAATATATCATATAGCAAACACAGTGATATTTGAGAAGTGAAATGAAGTTTTCTAGTATTTACAGAAAGTGTGCTCAATATATATATATATATATATATATATATATATATATATATATATATATATATATATATATACACTAAAATGTGTAGTGCATTCACCTGATTTTTGTCATCCTGTGCATGTAATCCAGATGTGATGTGCAAATTGTTCCACTTGTCCACTCGTCCACCTTAAGAATACTCTGGTGGCATGATGTGGATCTGAGCCATTGTAGACCATGGGCTGTGTAATCAATATCCCTTTGGATTTTTGAGACCATGACTTATGTCTGGGGTGGGTGTGAAAATACTGACAAATGAAAGCCTATGGTACCCAAATAGTCCATGAGCCAAGCAGGTTTTCAGTACCACTTAAGGGGAATAAACAACACTTTGAATCCGGCCTCAGTGTATCATGGCCTACACAAAAATGTATGATAGCCATCCCAGGGTGGTAGCTGTAGCCAGGTAGGGGTCAGTGAAAAATTACACAGAGGTCAAACTTTAAAAATGCTCCAATTATGTTGAAAACTATATCACATTGCTTGTCTGGTCATAACCATTCCAAAAAGGTATAGTTTGGACTATCTATGATGGAATGTTTTGGAGTTATGGGGTAAAAACAGCAAAAATGGTGACAAAGGTCAGTATCAGTTTGGACAGGGTCCAAAAGTTAAAGTTGCTCCAATTTCAGTACAAAATGATGCAAATTATTGGTTGAAATGACTGTGTTGAATGTTTGGTCTCCAAGGTAAAGGTCAAACAAGTTGAACATCTATTGGATTCTATGATATGTGACATATATTGCCCTGTAACATGATAACTAAGCATGACAGATGGTGCAAACTATTCCTTATTAGAACCCTATTAACCCAAACAATAATTTGCATCATTTTTTACTGAATTTTAGCAACTTTAACTTTTGACCCATATGTCACGTGACATAGGGGTCTATGTGACCTTTGTCACCATTTTTGCTGTTTTATCCCATAACTCCAGACCATTCCATCACAGATAGTCCAAACTATATCTTTTTGGAATTGTTATGACCATACAAGTAATGTGATATAGTTTTCAGCATGATTGGAGCATTTTTAAAGTTTGACCTCTGTGTAATTCTTCATTGACCCCTACCTGGCTAGAGCAAACCACCCTGGGATGGCTATCATGCATTTTTGTGTAGGCCATGATAGGCCACTGAGGCTGGATTCAGAGTGTTGCTTATTTCCCTTAAATGGTACCCATTTGGTCAAAATTGATGAGTGGCTCATGGACTAAAACACATACTTTTAAAAATGCAAAATAGCACAAAAGCAGATGGAATTATATGGGTGTTTTCCAATGTCAAAATACACGTGGATCTCGTGAGACATTTGGACACACTTTCCCATTAACTTGAAGTTGCTTTTGTTCTATTGGTCCATAAAACCTGAAGTAATTTCAGTCACAAAATATGTAATTGAAAGCTTTTTCCCCCCACTGAAGGGTCTCTAATGCAATCCTACTAGCAGAGAATGACATGCTGGAGTGCTTCATCAACCGCCAGGATCCACAGGTCTTTGTGTCACAGTCTGTGGGTGAGGGTCCTGCTGGAGGCTTCCAGGTGGATGATGGAGTAAGAACACACTGCACACAGGCAGCACGGCTGTACAGGGCAATTCATTTAGGAAGGAATCCAGTGTCTGTTACATGGCACCGTTATAGTGCTTCAGAAGTGTGTCCCTGAGAGTTTTGAGCAGTTGTAATAATTATTATTTATTATTTTTAAAGAGTTGCTCTCTGTTTTGAATATTTTGAATCATATTCTGACACAACTATTTTATTTTGTTTCTGACAGTCTTAGAAAAAAGTGAGTATTTTAAAAAAGCAAATCGTTCATTTACTGTTGTAAGCATTTTGAAACAATTCATAGTATTTTAGAACAAGTGTTTCAGTTACTATTTTCAGTGTTGGAATAAGCGAATAATTTCAACATGTGAAGCATTTGGTTTATTTTGAACTTCAAAACTCAAGTCTCTTTCTGAAGCAGCTGCTTCATTTATTGTCTTGAGAAGTTGAAACAGTTAGCCATTATTTGAAAAATGTTTTTTGTATTTTTATGTTTATTATTTTTTTAGTATTTCAAACAGTGCCAAGTTTTGTGAAGCAAGTATTTGTTTTAAAATTATAACTTTTAAACAAAGAATCATCTGAAGCAGTTGCTGCACTTCATATCAAAAATTTAGAAAAGTGAATTGTTTTGTGAACAGTGCCAAGTTTTGTGAAGCAAATATTCAATTGTTTTAAAATGTAAACTTTCAAACAAAGAACCATTTGAAGCAATTGTTTCACTTAGTATTGAATGATTAGAAAAGTGAATTGTTTTGTGAAGCAAAAAATTATTTATTTATTCATTTTGTTTCATGCATCCTGAAACAAGCCCCTCTTTAAAGTCATTATTTAATTTACAACCCCTGGCAAAAATTATGGAATCACCGGCCTCGGAGGATGTTCATTCAGTTGTTTAATTTTGTGGAAAAAAAGCAGATCACAGACATGACACAAAACTAAAGTCATTTCAAATGGCAACTTTCTGGCTTTAAGAAACACTATAAGAAATCAGGAAAAAAAATTGTGGCAGTCCGTAACGGTTACTTTTTTAGACCAAGCAGCGGGAAAAAAATATGGACTCACTCAATTCTGAGGAATAAATTATGGAGTCACCCTGTAAATTTTCATCCCCAAAACTAACACCTGCATCAAATCAGATCTGCTCGTTAGTCTGCATCTAAAAAGGAGTGATCACACCTTGGAGAGCTGTTGCACCAAGTGGACTGACATGAATCATGGCTCCAACACGAGAGATGTCAATTGAAACAAAGGAGAGGATTATCAAACTCTTAAAAGAGGGTAAATCATCACGCAATGTTGCAAAAGATGTTGGTTGTTCACAGTCAGCTGTGTCTAAACTCTGGACCAAATACAAACAACATGGGAAGGTTGTTAAAGGCAAACATACTGGTAGACCAAGAAAGACATCAAAGCGTCAAGACAGAAAACTTAAAGCAATATTCAAAAATCGAAAATGCACAACAAAACAAATGAGGAACGAATGGGAGGAAACTGGAGGCAACGTCTGTGACCGAACTGTAAGAAACCGCCTAAAGAAAATGGGATTTACATACAGAAAAGCTAAACGAAAGCCATCATTAACACCTAAACAGAAAAGAACAAGGTTACAATGGGCTAAAGAAAAGCAGTCGTGGACTGTGGATGACTGGATGAAAGTCATATTCAGTGATGAATCTCCAATCCAATTGAAAATCTTTGGTGGAAGTTGAGGAAAATGGTCCATGACAAGGCTCCAACCTGCAAAGCTGATCTGGCAACAGCAATCAGAGAAAGTTGGAGCCAGATTGATGAAGAGTACTGTTTGTCACTCATTAAGTCCATGCCTCAGAGACTGCAAGCTGTTATAAAAGCCAGAGGTGGTGCAACAAAATACTAGTGATGTGTTGGAGCGTTCTTTTGTTTTTCATGATTCCATAATTTTTTCCTCAGAATTGAGTGAATCCATATTTTTTTCCCTCTGCTTGATCTAAAAAAGTAACCGTTACTGACTGCCACAATTTTTTTTTTTTCCTGATTTCTTACAGTGTTTCTTAAAGCCAGAAAGTTGCCATTTGAAATGTCTTTAGTTTTGTGTCATGTCTGTGATCTGCTTTTTTTTCTACAAAATTAAACAACTGAATGAACATCCTCTGAGGCCGGTGATTCCATAATTTTTGCCAGGGGTTGTACTATTTTATATTATTGTTTGAAGCCTTTTTACTGCGGTCACTGTGTGAGGACTGTTGTGGTGTTGTTGGATTGTTTTCTTTGTGAGTATACTTTGTTATTTTGGGTCTGTGTGTGCTGAATAAATTAATTAATTAATTAATTCATTCATTCATTCATACATACACTTTTTAGTGAATTATTTCTTCACATGAAACATGAAATAGCTTTTAATGAAAAAAAAAGATCATTAAAGTGCACATTAGCAGCAGCTACATAATACTTTCTCGTCTATCTGTCATTGAAATTTTAGTTTATCTGAGAACTTGAGTTCACTCATTTCTGTACACCAAACATCACTCTGATGCATTTTTTTCCTTCTTCCTTAACTCCTTGAACTGCTCTCTGTTCTGGTACACTGTGCTTTTCCCACAGATTAACTTAGGCCATTTAATTTACAGCTCTTTTTAGCCACATATTTTGTTTATATCTTTAATTATAACAATCTCATGATTAAGAAAGTTAGTTAAAGGTTTTCAGCACTATTATTTCCAGCCTCCTGTCACACTATAAATCTTTGTTTTATGTGTATCATACCAGGGTCATGCACGGAGGCGTCGTTCTCACTCCAGTACATCTGATCACATCCAGCAGCTTTCCTTGGAGCAAAAACTTTATGTGGTGAATAAAGAAATCTTAGCGACAAGATCAGACCAACAGAAAGAAAAAGTTATACATGAGAGAATCCAGAACAACTACAAGGTTAAAAACATTCACAAAACATAAACTTTAAAAGAGCATGCAGACCTCCAGTGTTCCTTCTGTCATCCTGTTTGTTTTATCCAGGCTGCTCTGACAGAGGCTCAGTTACGTCAAGTGGCGATCAAGAAAGCCAGAGATGACTTTGAGCGCAAACTGGCAAAACTGACGGAAAATAAAAGGGAGATGATCGAGTCTGAGAAGGTGCTCAAGATACTCCAGGATAAGTCACAGGTACTAATATGTACATGGTAATCACAGTGGTCCTCAGCACCAAATTTCATTTACTGTGTTTGTAAAACAGCTCGTTATGTTTGTCACCATTCACAAAGTAGTGTGCATGCAACTTTATTTTCCCATTTTTAATAACATTTTTAAAAATCAGATGCTGAATGTCTGTTGGCATTCACTCACACCGCTCATTAAGAAATGAAGACTGCAACACAATGTAGTTGTCTTCAAAAGCAAGTGTGCACAAACCAGAGTGGTGAAGGAACCTTCAGTGGCTGTCATTGGACAGACTGCTCATTTAAAATCTTTTATACGTGTGGTTTCATTAGTTACAGAGAAACACTTGAAAGAAAAAAAATTGCATAAAACTGAGGCTCAAGTCTCTCATGCAGCCACTGCCATAGATCAATAAATCCTTTGATGTTGTCATACAGTCTAGAAGGCATAGTTTCTCTAGTTTTTATTTTTTTTATATTTCCTCAACTGATGAGCATCCTTGAAGATCAGGTCAGATCTGGGAACATGCGCTGGTGCTGTACATTGTCGCTTTAACTGAAATACAGAATCACCCTGGATCCTGATTGGCAGCCACTGGTCCTAGGCATCCCCGGGGCCTTGTCCATTTGCTGCATCCTCAGCACTGAGGCATCTCCATTCTCATGGAGGACCACCACGTGGCTGTCGTAGCTGATCTTCCCTCACAAGTGCTATGCCTCATGTGATTCTTGCTAAGTAACTGCTCACTGACACAAAGTCATTCCAGTGAAACCAAAAGATTTCCTTTGAGATCTAATGCTGATACATCACTTGAAAAATGTGTACCCATCAAATGCTTTTTAATCAATTACTGTGAAAACTCTGCAACATCACCAGCATTCCATAGTCATCTGACACACACGCATGCACACACTTACAGTAATTTTACTTTACCTTGTGTAACCATTACTGTTGAGATGTTCTCACAGTGTCTGTGACTCTGACTCGACATACTCGTCATCTTCCTTCCTCTTTTGTTTTTGTCTGTACACACAAAATACCAAACAGGTCACCCAGTTACAGCAGTTGAATCTGAAGAACCAGGCACTGAAGACTCATATTAAAAACCTGCAACACAGAATTCAGATGGAAAGAGTGGAGTGCGACATAGACAATGCACGTCAGGTTATATGTAAACCAGCTTTGTTGTGTTGGCATGACTTGTCAGTTGATTATGCAGCTTTGGAATAAGACTTATTGTTAAGTAAACAGTGAATGATTATTTGATGCTTTGTTCTTAATTTGATGCTTGTTTTATAGTGTTGTATGCAGGGGGCATTTCAAGATTATAGTGACCAGAGACTTGACAACAACCTTTGTGAAGTTCAAACCAATAAACGGAAAGTCCAACGCATCCTAATTTCACACAGGGTAACTCGTTATAATGGCGTCAGTCTTGTACACTTGGGTATGTGGAGATCCATTCTGCAATTTCACTTTGTCAAATCTGTGTGTGGATGTGAAACAGGAGAAACTGCAGTGGACAAAACAGGAGTTGAAGGAAGTGATTGATAACATCAGCAGAAGGACAGCGATGCTGGCAAAAATCGAAGAGGAGTTACAGCATGCCGAGAAGGTTTTCATTACAACAATAAGTCAAATGTTAAAAGCACCATAATGTGTCTGTTTTTAAATAGCTTTTACAGTTAAATATGTTTGGAACTCACATGTTTTATATCTGTGTCTATAGAACGGACCCTACAACAAACACTTTTAAGTGTGAAATGGCTCGTTCTAGATTTCCGTGACATGTCGCATAAAGCAATTTTTGAACTCCTGGCTGTTCAAGGAGGGTACACCCACGCAGACACTGTACTATGTGTAACATGGGTACAAAGTGTTTGCAGAGATTCCTCCACCCCTTTGGTTCAGACAGGAGCATGCCCAGCCACAGCTTCTTTACATTTAAAGTGACAAATTGTGCGAACACATTTTAATATTTAAATGCATTTACCCACACACATTTGACTTGGTACACCTTGCTAGTATCGCACTGGATCCATTTTTGCTTTCAGAACTGCCTTTACTCATTGTGGCATACATTCAGCAAGGTGCAAGAAACATTCCTCAGAGATTTTGGTCCATATTAATTTAATTTATGTAATGGAATAGATTACATTTTCAATTTGGCTTAAAAAGGGGACTTTTGTTAAGTTGTGGAAAAAGTGCATTACATATATAAAGCCTTTACGAACAGACTTTGTAGAAGTCACTCATGTATAGAAATTATAGTAAAATTCTCATTCCCTTCTCAGTTTTGTGGTAAACTACTGTAATTATTATTATTATTATTATTAATATTAATATTTTTGTTCAGGATTTACTGTGCACATTGTTTATCTCCCTATCTGTTCAGTATTTTTGAAAAAAACAAACAAACAAAGGAACAAAAAAGTGGATATTGTATGATATGGTTTTACTGTTATACTTGCTGTTGTTTTTCCACTTTTTGAAAATAAAGAATAAAAAAATAACCAGGTTAGTCCCATTGAGATTGAGATCTTTTTTGCAAGGGAGACCTGGACAGTTCTAAAGTTTCCAATTCAGCTGACTTTAAATGTGGAAGGAAACCCACACAAACATGGGGAGAACATGCAAACTCCACACAGAAAGGCCACGGGGGGGAATTGATCCCATGACCTTCTGTGAGACAGCAGTGCTAGCCACTAAACCACCGTGCTGCCATTAACATGATCACATCAAGCAGTTGCCACACCATCACACCACGAGCAGCCTGAAGTGTTGAGAGAAGGCTGTGTGAATCCATGCTTTCATGTTGTTTCCACACAGTCTGACCCTGCCATCTGGATGGTCCTCAGATGAACTCATGACAGTTCATGAATTCACCTACCTTGGATCCATCATCTCAGACACATTTTCTGGAGACAGAATTCATTATAAGAATTGGGAGAGCTACTACAGTCTCCATGCTGAAAAACTCCATGAGCATTGTAAAACCTCAAGTCTGTCAAGTCAGGTTCTGTGGACACATGCAGTAAATGCCAGTGAGACAGACTTTTAAGCCACACCAAGACCGGAGCCTCCAGACCTTGTGGCTTACTCAGTATCTCAAAGAAAGACAAGTTGGGCGTCAAGAATGTACTGGCTAGATCTAACATCCCATCCATGTTTGCATCATCAATATAAACACCTGAGAAAGTGTCAGCCAAAGAACAGAGTAAAAGGATACAAGAGACTCAGAAAAGCTGACAAAACTTTGAAGAGCAGCTGCAAAAAAATTATATGAGAAGAAAACTACAAGGAAATATAGCTATGTAGCAGAAACACCACAAACTCTGTTCTTTGAGCAGTGTGTCAGAAGGACTACCACTTTTTAGCTGTATCAAGTGCTTTTGTGGAGCCAACAATGAAAACCTAATCCACTGGATCTGCAGGACATTGGGATGTCTTATGTGACTTTGATGGGAATGTTGCATCAGAAATCAAGACTTGTCAGTCCACCCAATGTTTATCCAATTCTCCATTGTCCAATTTTGGAGAAGTCGTGTCCACAGTCACCTCAGTTTCCTGTTCTTCACTGACAGGAGTGGCACCTGGTGTGGGTTTCTGCTGCTGTTGCCCATCTGCTTGAAGATTTAACGTGTTGTGTGTTGACAGATGCTCTTTTGCAGACCTTGGTTGTAATGAACTGTTATTTGACTTACTGCCGCCTTTCTATCAGTTTGAACTGGTATGGCCATTCTTTTATGACCTCTGCCATTAACAAGAGCAGCAAATTCAGTGGTCTTTTGTGGGACATTCATTCTCTGTAGACTCTAGAGATACTTGTGTGTGACAATCCCAGTAAATATGTAGTTTATGAAGTATTTGGACCAACTTATCTGGAAACAGCAGCCATTAACTGTCACTTAAATCCCTTTTCATCCTAATTCCAATGTTTGAATGGAACTTTAGTAGATCCTCTTGACTTTATATTATTATATTATATATATGTATATTAACTTTCCACCATGTGATTGGCTGATTCAGTATTGACTTTTAATTTTTTTAATTTAACAGTTTGTTCCTAGTAATACCATCTCCTCCCCTTTCTCTCTGAAGGAACGTGTGAAGGCTGAGGCCCTGAAGCAGCACCTGAGCCACCAGATGACAGATTACAGTGCTCCCAACATTATAGACTACATGCATGTCAAGAAAAAACACAAAGAGCTGCAGTGCAGTATCCGCACAGTGGAAAGGAAAATTGGCATTGCCAAGGTAATTCTTTTTGCTTTCTCTAAGTTCTCATACAGTGAGCACTCCAGTGATGCATTGTAAAATTTAGAAAAGCAGGATTGGGTTCTGAACTGGTTCTGTGTTTAACCATCGCTCAGCGTGCCTTAGCTGAACCGTCCATAGCCAGTGGTGGGAAGTCAGGACCAGCAAGGCCTTCTGTGTTAGCCTAGATACTGTCGGAATTGTAAAGTATATTTTCAGAATTGAGTAATTTCACACTTTTATAGTTATCTTTACAATGAAAGTCTTTTAAGCCGTGGTCACAACCCGCCGTACTTGCACATGCGTGCAGTCTACTTGCAAAAACGTGGGCTAAATTTGGAGATCCGTACTTCATAAGTACTGCCTCAGTACGAATTTAGGAGCACGCAGACACGCTGTAGAGGTTTTAGTGCATGCAGAACTTTCGCTGCGGTCAGGCTGCGGATTCACCAGCAGTACAGATGACGCACGTTGTGAGTACTGCCTCAGTACGGATTCAAAGCAGCATATTTTCATTCAGTTACTATTGAATTAACCAAATCCGTACGTAGGCAGTACGGATTTGGAGGCCGACAGACTTGCATGCACAACGCAGCTTCATACTTGAACTTGGACTTTATTTCCAAACGTCAGCAACACACACTCCACAGCTTCAGTCTGATAACTCGCTTTAACTTTTTGAGTCAAGTAAACACTCGTACAACTGACTGCTGCAGGCTGGACATGCTCATGCATCGCCGACGCCGAAAAACACCTGCCGCTCCGGTCCCGCTCATAAAAAAAGAAAAGCGACCCCCCCCCCAACACACACACACACACACACACACACACTGCTTTATTGTCAACTCTCTTTATCTTTACACTCCTAGAGACGTGCGTTGAACGTACTCCCTCCCTCCTCTTGCTACTGCCTCCGTACGTTTTCACAAAAACGTAGTGGCCGTGGCATCCGCAGAAAACGTACGGCGAAAAAAAAACGCACGGTGGGTTGTGACCGGGGCTTTAAGAAATTTGTTCTAGTAGTCTATGATGACTTTTTCACCTTTTTTCAGCATCATTATATGCAAATATTGCCGTTTTGTGCTTGTCCCACACCCAGACTTTTGATCTTCAATGATAAAAATGAATGGTACAAAAATGTTTTTTCTAATGTTTTAAAATATCTCTGAATAAAATATCAGTAAAATAATCAAAACATAATTGGGGTATTCAATGTCATACAACTGTTGTGATTTTTTTTAAACAAAATGTAGTTGTCCCACACTATTGCCCTAATTTCCACCACAACACTTAATGTCCCTTTAAACAGTTTGTATGAAAGATTGTTTGGGTAGTTTCTATGGAGATAAACAGTGACATCAGAGCACATGTATATAGCGCCAAATCACAACAAACAGTTGCCCCAAGGCGCTTTATATTATAAGGCAATGGTGTGGTGGAAATTACATGTACAAGGCCAATAGTGCCCGTACTTAAAGAATCACCCTTAAATACTGACGAGCATGTCATCCAGCATGCACATGGTGTCGCCCAGCACCTCCACTCTGCACAAAGGCAAAACAGAATAATTTTAACATTATTTTATTTTATTTTTTTCCTTCTCTTTGTGGATCAAGGGATTTAATTTCATTGCATGCAGACACAATCGACTGATGCCTGCGGTGAACACTAAGACATTAATGAATGAGGTGTGCTGTTGCGCAAAGTGCCTTCTGAGACACGCACCCCAGAGCAGAAAAAAACAGAGGGACTTGTTTCTCCATGACAAGGAATTTGTTGTGAAAGTGTAGTGACACAGACCCACAACAGGGGGCGCAAATGAATGGTCAATAGATGAGCCAAAAAGTAACAATTTAATGTTGTGAAGGAGCACAACGAATATACAAACGTTCTCAGAATCTGATAACAGTCAATCCACAAAGGTGACGTGTGGGCAGGCTCGAGGATAGAAGACGTCTGTCCTGAGAAGAGCCGGAACCACACGATTTCCGCCGCCACCGAACCTGGTGAATACTGGAGCCGCCAAGTCCCGAATTCCCAGGTGATCACCGTCCCCGACTGTCGGATCTGGTACTGCTGGCGAAGAGCAAAGACAGTCAAGTGTGGGTGTGTGTACACCCCGTAACAACAACGGTGGGAATGCCACCTCCACCTCTAATACACACTCGTGCAGTGTCTGAGTAACCACTTATCTGATGGGAAGTAGGACGAAACAGTCGCGACCCACGCCGGTCCTCTGGTTAGACAGCTGCAACACAATCAATCAATACAGGCAGAGAAAGTTACCTCCATAGAAGTACGATATCTCGGCGATGAGGTGGAGATGATGTCTGGGTTTTATGGAATGAGATGATGAAGAATGAGTGACAGCTGTCAGGAAATAATGAGTGACAGCTGTCACTCCCGGCTGTGTCCGTGGCGGCAGCGCCCTCTCGTGCCTGAAGCCCGCACTTCAGACAGGGCGCCCTCTGGTGGTGGGCCAGCAGTACCTCCTCTTCTGGCGGCCCACACAACAGAATTAAAGTATTTTCAGATGTTGTTTTCCAAAGTCAGAATGCTTTATGTGGACACGTTTGTCAGGATGTGATGATGAATTTGACTGAAACAAACAGGTAAGATTAAGACTTTATATTGAAACAGTCTGTTTGCTTGAGGACTGCAGCTTTCAGCCAACCAATGAACATCAGTAATGGACTTATTTTGACTTACAAGAAACGTGTGTCAACAATTGCATAACTTATGTGCCGCATGTGCGGGACGTATGAGCCATACGTTGAAAATTTTCAGCATGCCCAAAATTTTTCGAGGTGCTTTGCGTATTATGACATATATCAGCGTGCTTCAACGTGCTCTTAACTTACACAAAACGTACCCATAACTTATTAAACGTATGTCAGCGTTTTTTAATATGGTTGGCATACCCTGGCAAAATCATTAAGGTGTGACAGGGGTATTAGTTGCAGTATTTGCTTGTTTCATTTTGTTTTGTTTTTTTTTTGGTCAAATTTTTAGTTAGCTTTGCTTTTAACGCATAGTGGTTAAAGAAATGGATTCAGTGGTGGATTTGATGAAACACAAAGGCTTTTCCAGGAGGAAAGGGAGGAGGAAGGGTTGACAAACTCCAGAGCTAGCACACTTGTCACCGGAAAGGATGCTAGGGTGTAGGGAAAGGATTTGTGTAGCACTTTCAGTCCAGCAACTACAAGCGATACTCCCACCTTACAGCATCTGGTGTTGTGCAAACTGTATTGTTAGGAATGCTTGTTACTTGCAACTGACCGATATGGTGTTTGTAGCCATGCTGGATTTTCAAACCTGAACTGTACTCTACAGCCTTTTGGATTTATTTTTTTTAAGTGATGATCAGCTTTGAGCTGGGCTTTGTTTCCTTCTTATTGTGTTACTTGTGTTATTTGACATTGTGGCTGTTGAGACTTTCCTCGTTTCTCTGATAATGACAGTGAATTGGAATATATCCATGGCAATTTGTGATGGTATGTCATGCGTAATAGATAGATGACTTTATTAATCCCCAAAGGGATATTGCAGTTGTCATAGCAGCCAGGTACCTCAATAAATAACAAAATAAATAAATAAAATAAAACAATAAGAAAAACTGAGGTAGAAACACATAGAAAGTGCAGTGGATCCGATGTCACAGTTAAAGAGTTAATTAAGGAGTGTTATAGGGCATGTATTCAGGGTTATTGTTATGTGGAGTGCAACAGATAAATAGTATAAGCAATCTGTATAACGGTGATAATTCTCATAGGTGTTGAGCCTTGTATCAAATAATTTTATTCCACTCAATAAAAATTGCTTTCACTGTCAATACTGAGTGGTTCTATAGAATGAAAACAATAAAAGTCATTTAAGGCCATTTAATTTTGAGAGGGTGGCACTGAAGGCCTAGGTAAAATCCAGCTCACCACTGGCCGAAGAAGGATATTAAGAACCAGTCTGTTTTTGTGTTATCACCAGATGGCCTTGAAGAGCCACAGACGGATGGCGAACACACAAAGAGCAGCAAACTGTGCCGAAGATCCGGCTGGATCTCCACATAAAGCTGCCACAGGTTCTGTGGAAGAACCCGACACTGAGCAAGTATCAGAAATATAGTTGGAAGGACTGAATGAAACACTACATTGAGGTGATAGATGTGATTAGTTGAAGGCACACATTTAGGTACACAAGTTACCACAGTTGACAATTAGTAAAAATTGGACTTGTATCTTTGAAAAGCAATGTATCAATAAGTTTGGTTTATTCTGTCTGCTGCACTATTATTTGTTAAGTGGCACTTCTTTCTACAAGTTTCTTCTTCATTTATCATATGACACAGGCTTTACCAGATACTTTATTGCACTGTGCCTTGTAAGTAGTACATGTTATAGCATATATGCTTGCTGCTAAAGATACTATTTGCAGAATAAATTATGTAAATAAAGTTCACCATGGGCCTGGGGAAAATAAACAGGTATGCTGTTGCAGATGACCAATCAATGCATGAGGCTTTTTGACATTTAATGTGAGTGATTTGGACTTAGTTAAACTGAGCTGAACTGGCTTTGAGCCAGAATTTTTTTTCCAACTGGTTCGTTCCCAACAGAAATGGTTTTTCTTAACGTTTCTGTTTTTGGGTCCCATTCCAAAAGTGGTGTTCCTGAACTGGTTCGAAAAAAAAAATATATTGTTCTCAAACTGCTTACTAACATTGGGTGTCAGCTGTGGGGCACTGAAAACACTAAAGCATTGTATATGCCAAACCTGTATATAGCACTGTAACGCTCCTACAAAACATGAAGACAATAGAATGTACTGTAGCAGGCAGCAGAAACTAGAACGAGACAAAGGCTAAAAGCAATTTCATGTGCTGAAATTGCACCTGCAATTTAGCACTTTTTTTCAATTATGTATTTGGGTGATTCTTTAACTACGGGCACTATTGGCCTTGTAAATGTAATTTCCACCACACCATTGCCTTACAATATAAAGCGCCTTGGGGCAACTGTTGTGTGGGCCGCCAGAAGAGGAGGTACTGCTGGCCCACCACCAGAGGGCGCCCTGTCTGGAGTGCGGGCTCCAGGCACCCTCACAGGAGCAGCCAGGGTGACAGCTGTCACGCATCACCTGCAACAGCTGTTACCAATCACCTGATCAGCAGGGGTACATCAGCAGGACGACGTCTCCACCTCTTTGCCGAGATATCGCTCTACCTGGAAGGTAACGTTCTCAGCTGACTGTGTGATCTTTCGACAGTAACCTTTTGTGACTTTTGTGCATTGTATAGCAGACTCTTTTTCCAACGAGAGGTGGAGGTAGTTTTCCTGCCGTGTGGATTGCTGGGTGCAAACGCGCCCACATTTAATTGTTTTTTTTGTTCCTCGCCAGCAGTACCAGGTCCGACACGCGGAGGCAGTGGCCACCTGGGAGTTCGGGACTTGGCGGCTCCAGTATTCCCGGGGTCTGGTGGCGGAGGAAATCGTGTGGTTCCGGTTCTACTTTGGACAGACGTCTTCTATCTTCGAGCCTGCCCACACGACACCTTTTGTGATTTGGCTTTTTGTCTATTGTTGTAATCTGTTGTGTTTGTTGTGCCCATTCACAACAGTAAAGTGTTGGTATTTGACTTCATCCATTGTCCGTTCATTTGCGCCCCCTGTTGTGGGTCCGTGTACCTACACTTTCCCAACAGCAACTGTTTGTTGTGATTTGGCGCTGTATACATGTGCTCTGATGTCACTGTTTATCTCCATAGAAACTACCCAAACAATCTTTCATACAAACTGTTTAAAGGGACATTAAATCAAATCAAATAAATTTTATTTATATAAGGAAAAACTCCCTTTTAACAGGAAGAAACCTCCAGCAGAACCAGGCTCAGGGAGGGGCAGTCTTCTGCTGGGACTGGTTGGGGCTGAGGGAGAGAACCAGGAAAAAGACATGCTGTGGAAGAGAGCAGAGATCAATCACTAATGATTAAATGCAGAGTGGTGCATACAGAGCAAAAAGAGAAAGAAACACTCAGTGCATCATGGGAACCTCCCAGCAGTCTAAGTCTATAGCAGCATAACTAAGGGATGGTTCAGGGTCACCTGATCCAGCCCTAACTATAAGCTTTAGCAAAAAGGAAAGTTTTAAGCCTAATCTTAAAAGTAGAGAGGGTGTCTGTCTCCCTGATCTGAATTGGGAGCTGGTTCCAGAGGAGAGGAGCCTGAAAGCTGAAGGCTCTGCCTCCCATTCTACTCTTACAAACCCTAGGAACTACAAGTAAGCCTGCAGTCTGAGAGCGAAGCGCTCTATTGGGGTGATATGGTACTATGAGGTCCCTAAGATAAGATGGGACCTGATTATTCAAAACCTTATAAGTAAGAAGAAGAATTTTAAATTCTATTCTAGAATTAACAAGAAGCCACTGAAGAGAGGCCAATATGGGTGAGATATGCTCTCTCCTTGTAGTCCCCGTCAGTACTCTAGCTGCAGCATTTTGAATTAACTGAAGGCTTTTCAGGGAACTTTTAGGACAACCTGATAACAATGAATTACAATAGTCCAGCCTAGAGGAAATAAATGCATGAATTAGTTTTTCAGTATCACTCTGAGACAAGACCTTTCTAATTTTAGAGATATTGCGCAAATGCAAAAAAAGCAGTCCTACATATTTGTTTAATATGCGCATTGAATGACATATCCTGATCAAAAATGACTCCAAGATTTCTCACAGTATTACTAGAGGTCAGGGTAATGCCATCCAGAGTAAGGATCTGGTTAGACACCATGTTTCTAAGATTTGTGCGGCCAAGTACAATAACTTCAGTTTTATCTGAGTTTAAAAGCAGGAAATTAGAGGTCATCCATGTCTTTATGTCTGTAAGACAATCCTGCAGTTTAGCTAATTGGTGTGTGTCCTCTGGCTTCATGGATAGATAAAGCTGGGTATCATCTGCGTAACAATGAAAATTTAAGCAATGCTGTCTAATAATACTGCCTAAGGGAAACATGTATAAAGTGAATAAAATTGGTCCTAGCACAGAACCTTGTGGAACTCCATAATTAACCTTAGTCTGTGAAGAAGATTCCCCATTTACATGAACAAATTGTAATCTATTAGATAAATATTATTCAAACCACCACAGTGCAGTGCCTTTAATACCTATGGCATGCTCTAATCTCTGTAATAAAATTTTATGGTCAACAGTATCAAAAGCAGCACTGAGGTCTAACAGAACAAGCACAGAGATGAGTCCACTGTCTGAGGCCATAAGAAGATCATTTGTAACCTTCACTAATGCTGTTTCTGTACTATGATGGATTCTAAAACCTGACTGAAACTCTTCAAATAGACCATTCCTCTGCAGATGATCAGTTAGCTGTTTTACAACTACCCTTTCAAGAATGTTTGAGAGAAAAGGTTGGAGATTGGCCTATAATTAGCTAAGATAGCTGGGTCAAGTGATGGCTTTTTAAGTAATGGTTTAATTACTGCCACCTTAAAAACCTGTGGTACATAGCCAACTAATAAAGATAGATTGATCATATTTTATCATATTTTTTATTCAGAGATATTTTAAAACATTAGAAAAAATGTTTTTTTACCATTCATTTTTATCATTGAAGATCAAAAGTCTGGGTGTGGGACAAGCACAAAACGGCAATATTTGCATATAATGATGCTGACAAAAGGTGAAAAAGTCATCATAGACTACTAGAACACATTTCTTAAAACACTTTCATTGTAAAGATAACTATAAAAGTGTGAAATTTCCCCTTTTTTCTGTTTTTCATACAATATGATCAAAGGACATAAGTGCCCGTAGTCTAAGAATCACCCATTTATTTGTTCCTTCTTTCAACAAATACAGAAGTAACAGCCATCATTATATGCAGATAAAACATAATAATCTGTACATCAGAGCCGTCCCTCTTAGGATCTGCCTCAGCTATCAGTGCCGTGCATTTCAATAAAACGTCTGAGAAGGAATTTTTTTATTTTTTTTTAATTTTTTTATGCTTATACCCTGAACACCCACTCCTCCCACCAGTCACAGTATTATTAGACAAAACAAATGTAGAAAACAAAAAAATTTCCAAAACATAATGATAAACCAAAGGCGCAAAGTATTGATGGCTTGAATGTCAAATAGTTGCGATAGAATTTAAAAATGGTTCCCAAATTCATTCATATGTGTCCAGTTGTCCATTTATTTTACAGATGAGTCCTTCAAATGAAGCAGTTTCTGACAAAGCGGTGAACCACTCTGAAAACGTGGGGCCATTCTGTCCTTTCCAGTGTCTTAAGATGATCCTTTTGGCTGTGGTCAGTGCGGTCTTGAGCCAAAGTGCCTTTTCCCTGGTTATACCAGTGCTAGAATCCAGTACATTCAGAAGGCATTAAGACAGTAACATAATTTTTCCATAATGTTTCCCCAGTAACCATCAAGACTGGGACAATTCAGAAACATATGGAGTATATCCCCAGGGGCGGAGTGACATCTCCAGCAAGTATCGGATAGACTGATCTTAGCCCTATGTAACTTCACTGGTGTCCAATATAGTCTATTAAATATTTTAAATTGTATCAGCTTAGAACGTGCATCCCTCATCGGCTTCAACATATGTTTAACCAGGGCATTCCATTCATCTCCATTAAAATTTGCCTCCAGATCTTTTTCCCACACCTCCTTCAATCCTTTATTAGCATCACTAGTATCTTCGTGTAAATATTTGTACATATTGCTAACTACATGAGGTAGACTATGCAATTTTTGAAATTTAGATTGTACCAGTGATTTAGAAAGAATAGTAGAGAAAGATGTCGTTAGCTTTGTCAGGCAGTCCTTCAGCTGGATATACTGCCAAAATTCTTTGTTGCAGAGGCCGTAAGTTAATTGAAGATCTTCAAAAGTCTTAAATTTATTATCATGAAAAACATGTTCTATCTGACGAATTCCTTTATTAAACCACTGTCCCCAGAATACAGTCTTCCCTCCTATCATAAGCATAGGATTTTTCCAAATTGACGCTGAGCCAACGAGGACATTTTTTTCCTTTTATTAAGCTGCAACCACACTTTCCGCATATGCATTATAACTGGGTTGGATTTAATGGTGACACTGGGGACTTGAGACAAATAGTGTTCAGCCTTAAACGGGGTGTTGATTTCATCTTCCAGATGTACCCATAACGGTTTATCATCCCTCTTTGATCAAAGTGAGGCTATCTGGGCAGCTGTGAAGGTATCATGATATAGCTGTAAATTGGGCAGATTCAGTCATTCTGGGTCGTTTGCCTGCCCACACAAAGCTGCAATAGGGTCAGTTGAGTCTTGTGCTTTCCAGACCAGATGTAATAAATGTCTCAAGCTATCAGAGGAAGGCCTACCCCTGACAAACCCCACCTGGTCAGAGTGTATTATTTCAGATATTACCTTATTGATTCTAATTGCGAAGATTTTTGTGAAAAATTTTGCGTCACAGAACAAAAGACTGATGGGCCTGTAACTGCCACATTCCAAAGGATCTTTCTCCTTCTTGGGTATGAGGGTGATTAATGAATCAGACATCGAAGAAGGTAGTTTTTGAGAAGAGATGGCAGAGTTGAATACTTTTAAAAGTTCTGGACAAAGTTCTGATTCAAATTTTTTATAAAATTCATTTGGTATCTCATCAATACCAGGGGTCTCTCCGTTGGGAGAACTATTTAGATGTTTCTGTGTAGGCTCTCAGTTGTCCAGGTGGTTTCCATAGTAGAGAAGCTTGAATCTTCGACTGGACTGGGTTGCTTGACGTGAGGACGTTTCGCTTCAAATCACAGAAGCTTCCTCAGCTAAAATTCTTGCTCTGGTAGTCTGACCTCTGTCTTGACTCTTGTAGAGAAGAATAAACCAGAAACCAACAAAAGCTGGAGTTTTTAACCTAACCAGACCCCTCCTACCGAGAGGCCAACTGCTATAGGCTAGTGACTAAACAATAGCTCTAATTAGCACCTATTGTGCTCTAGTTAGCACTCTCCTAATGACAGGACAGAAGCCTCCCCTGTTGGCTCCCTTGACGACCCTCCTGATGACGTGAATGACTCATTACCATGAACAAAAGACTGAAACTGCTTTGACCTGAGAACCCCATTGTAAACAGGGGACAAAGCGTGTCTGAGACCCGCCCCCCCGGTTAAGGCTGGGTTTCAACTGTTTTACAGAGAATGCTTCTTGACACCTCTCTCAAACCATTTCTTCTCTCTGGCTAAGATTTTAACTTCCTTGTCCTCAAACGTGTGGTTAGTGTCTTTCAGATGGAGATGAACTGCAGACTGACGTCCACTGGCGACCTCTCTGCGGTGCTGGTATAGCCTCTTGTAAGCAACCTTTAAACAAGATGTAGTGTGCTGTAGTTCTCCATATATTGGAGTCGAGTCTCAAGCCAAGCAACTTTGTAATTTAGGTCGGACGTGATGCTGGCTAGGCTTGTGTGGCCGTCTTCTAAAGTGGACACTCTCTCCTCGGTCTCACTGATTCTGTTCCCCATGTTAGACACCTCTGTTCTTAGGGAGTTCATGCTGTCTTTGATGCTTATCACATCGGCCCCAACCTTTTGTAGATCCACTTGATGTTCGCGATACATGCTTCTAATTTCTCCAACAAATGATGCAAAGTCACCCACTGGCATTTCTGCCACATTTCCCGTGTCCCTTTCTGAAGTATCATCTCTTGTTGCAGATGCATTTCTAACTGGACTGTGGCCGGGGATGTTAGCTTGGCTATTGTTAGTCTCCATACGCGTGGGGTTATCTGAGTTAGCTTGCTCTGTGTTAGCTTTGTTAGCCCGACGAGCGTATTTGATGGTTTAGAGCGTTTAGAGCTGGATTTACTCATGAGTTCTGAGGTTCCAATAGTTGTTGTAGTAGAAATTAATAAAGTAGGCAGTCTATAATTGGTTAAATTAAGCCAAAACGTCCCCTGCTCTTCAGCACGCAGCTGCTCCTCGCCGCATCACCACCCGGAAATCCTTCAATTTAGCACTTTTGAAATCTTGGTAACTTGCTAACTTACCTACTGTTGTGTGAACAATGCAGATACAAATAAATCTGCTTCAGTGATTCCCCATGAGCTGTTTGGATATGCATTTCTATATTTTCACTCAGTAATTTTTTTGAACACAGAAAACAACACAATTAAAAATTAAGTTATAGTGGCCTGTTTTTAACTAAATTAAATATTCACTGCCAAAATAAATGCGACATTTATCATGTCTTTCCATGTAATAGAAACATAAACAAAAAAGTCCTGTGAACATCTTTCCAGTCTTTCCTGTGTGCATCTGTCAGCCTCCTTGTGTGGCTTCGTCCAGGGGCCAACAGCAGTCAGCAGCTCAGGGTATGGTCAGGACCATAGACAGCTCCAGCTACTTAGAATATATTCTCATTCTACCATACTTGTATTAAAGAACTCCGTGGGTGCTCAGCAAGAAATTCTGCCTGAAAAAGGGAGGGCAGATGCACGAGCGCATAGACAATTTTCTGTTCAATGGAAGGCCCACCTCTCAATATAGTTCAATAAAAGTTTTGATTTCATCACAAGTAACTGACCCGTTTAGTGCCAGATGGTGGCAGATTTTTTTTTTTTCCACTTTATTGTCAGCTCTCGTACTGCAAACTTTAAAATTGATGTTATTGTTATGTAAATGCTATTGATTGGCCACTCTAAAATGTCCACTTTCATCACACAGTGTCAAAACGAAACACTGAGTAAAATACAATAAGATAAATAAAATAAGAGAGTAAAATAAATTCCGTGCTGATCACTTTTTGTGTATTTAAAGCGAAGCAGTGTGTTCTTTGTATTTTTAAGACACAGCACTGTGTTGCTGTCCGCATCCCACAGAAGCCTGTGCAAACTCGCTGCTGCCCATTGATTGGCACAGCAGCAAAAGGTACAGTTCTCACATGACCCTAACCATAGCAATAACCCCTAACCCCAACAAGGCTGTGCTACATATGAATGTTATTGATATGGCTGCGTACAAATAGCCACTTCCTAAAACCATTCACACACTGAGTAAATATAAAGTCTTAAACTGACCTCTTACATTGTTTCATTTGGATTCATCATCAGAGTCTGATGAGAAGATGTTCTTGTTTTGAAAGACGATGTCAGGAAAATACTGTAATTCCTTATCGTGGAAATTACTGAAGAAACACAGTATTTTGTTTTTATTTTTAAAGAAATCTGTCAGTGTTTGTCTGCTCTGGGTGCGTTCCTCAGCCTGAACCAGAGAACTCAAGCACTTCATTCCATCAAGAAAATAAGTTATTTTAAAAGTTGAAATGTATTCCTGCCAGTGTTCGGCCATCTGACATATCTTCAGCGTTCTGCTTGCGATGAAAATAAATCCCACTTGATCCACCAAGACCAAAAAACAAAAAATGAGTAACAATGACCTCCGAGTGCGCTTCTTAGTGTGAAACGCGGGACAACAGAGCTTTGTTCCACCAATATCAACCAAAATAAATGACAGGCGGAAGTGAACATCACTGGGTCTCTCCTTCTTCTTCTGTCGAGTTTATTGGCAGTTTGTAGAGACATTCTCACCAGCTCATTGTAAAAAGAAACCTTTTCAAGAATGATAGTGGCATCAACCAGTTATTGCTCCTTTATGGAACGGTTCTGTTCCAGAACATAAAAAAACAAAAAAAAACCAAAACAAAACATAAAGTTTCTGGTTTTGTTTTCATTTCTAGCAAAATACCAACACATTTTACAAACCAGTTCAAAGCGTTGGTCAAACAGGCAGTCTGATGAAGAATACAGTGGCTTTTATTGCCAGAAACACAGTTCATGTGAGGTTATGCCCTCCATAAGGGCCCCTTTACACATAACACGATTGAAGCCGACTAGCGCACGAAGGAGACTTCATGCATATATTGACTTCATGCTTGGTTTGTGCTCTGACATGCACTGTCAGCTGTGGGACTTTATATGTAGACAGGTGTGTGCCTTTCAAGAAACATCTCAGCCACTACTACCACCACCTAAGGAGTGGTATATTTCATTTTGAAATTAGCATTTAGTCATACTTAAAGCTTTAAAGGACGTTTAACGTCCCAGTTAGCAACACAACTTCAAAGTACTCATGGTTGTCTCACTCTGCAATTCTCGGCATTACTCTGCGTGTGACGTAGTTAAGAGCAAAACAGAAACATCCCAGACAGAGACAGATAGAGCAAAATGAATGAGGTTATGTCCAATAATGAAGCTTCAGACCTTTTCTTTGAATGTAGTGGCTCGGATTTACAGAGGAGACAACACGCTTCACCCCAAAACTCTTAACTTTTTCAGAGTCTGTCGGATTTTGGAACTTAAAGTATCATGATGCTGCCATTTGTGTCACAGGATGCTGGTTTACTGCTGCTGTGATCATGGACATGTCGACATGCAGAGATGTATGTCTCGTATTGGGAAAAACTCAGAAGACACTATTTTCAGGAGCTAATGGAATATCTAATGTGCCATGATCCTGACAGAATTTGAGTTGAAGGCAGAGCTGCAATTGGAAAACAGAAATGCAGGTGCATTTTATTCCTCTATCAGAGTGAGAGGAATAAAATACATCAGAGATCACTAATTATTAGCACGTCTGGAGAGACTTACTTGAGTACTTTTATGTTGTCTTGGTAATGGGGACATTAAAAAACGTGAGACATGTCCTTTAACATGCTGCTTTATTCAGCACTAAAGCTGCAGTACCTTTGTCAATAACCAAATAGCGCGCGTGTGTGTGTGTATCAAAAATGACCTTTCTTTTGGCTGCGTGACAGTTAAGAATAATGTTGTTCAGTTTTGGATGGTACAGATGAAATGTCAATTAATTAATTGACATGAACTGGGGTCACTCATGTAAAGCGTGGGTGTTTCACTCTCTGCATACTCATTTCTAATTACACACTATAATAAGCTTATTGTAAAATAATATTAGGTAAAATGAACACAAAATCTCACCTCAGACTGAACAAACTATTTTCTTTATTAGAAAGAAACACAGAGGTTCAAGCCCTCACTGGACTCTAAGTGTTACCATGTTACATGCCATATATACAGTTATACAGTAGTGTTCAGAATAATAGTAGTGCTATGTGACTAAAAAGAATAATCCAGGTTTTGAGTATATTTCTAATTGTTACATGGAAACAAGGTACCAGTAGATTCAGTAGATTCTCACAAATCCAACAAGACCAAACATTCATGATATGCACACTCTTAAGGCTATGAAATTGGGCTGTTAGTAAAAAGTAGAAAAGGGGGTGTTCACAATAATAGTAGTGTTGCATTCAGTCAGTGAGTTCATCAGTTCAGGTGTCCCCTATGTAAGGATGAAGCCAGCACCTGTTGAACATGCTTTTCTCTTTGAAAGCCTGAGGAAAATGGGACGTTCAAGACATTGTTCAGAAGAACAGCGTAGTTTGATTAAAAAGTTGATTGGAGAGGGGAAAACCTATACGCAGGTGCAAAAAATTATAGGCTGTTCATCTACAATGATCTCTAATGCTTTAAAATGGACAAAAAAAACAAACAAACAAAAAAAAAAGACGCGTGGAAGAAAACGGAAAACAACCATCAAAATGGATAGAAGAATAACCAGAATGGCAAAGGCTCACCCATTGATCAGCTCCAGGATGATCAAAGACAGTTTGGAGTTACCTGTAAGTGTTGTGACAGTTAGAAGATGCCTGTGTGAAACTAATTTATCTGCAAGAATCCCCCACAAAGTCCCTCTGTTAAATAAAAGACGTGCAGAAGAGGTTACAATTTGCCAAAGAACACATCAACTGGCCTAAAGAGAAATAGAGGAATATTTTGTGGACTGATGAGAGTAAAATTGTTCTTTTTGGGTCCAAGGGCCGTAGACAGTTTGTGAGACGACCCCCAAACTCTGAATTCAAGCTACAGTTCACAGTGAAGACAGTGAAGCATGGTGGTGCAAGCATCATGATATGGGCATGTTTCTCCTACTATGGTGTTGGGCCTATATATCGCATACCAGGTATCTGGATCAGTTTGGATATGTCAAAATACTTGAAGAGGTCATGTTGCCTTATGCTGAAGAGGACATGCCCTTGAAATGGGTGTTTCAACAAGACAATGACCCCAAGCACACTAGTAAACCAGCAAAATCTTGGTTCCAAACCAACAAAATTAATGCCTTGCAAATGTGAAGAAATCATGAAAAACTGTGGTTATACAACTAAATACTATTTTAGTGATTCACAGGATTGCTAAAAAAGCAGTTTGAACATAATAGTTTTGAGTTTGTAGCGTCAACAGCAGATGCTACTATTAATGTGAACACCCCTTTTCTACTTTTATTTTTTTTACTAATAGCTCAATTTCATAGCCTTAAGAGTGTGCATATCATGAATGCTTGGTCTTGTTGGATTTGTGAGAATCTACTGAATCTACTGGTACCTTGTTTCCCATGTAACAATAAGAAATATACTCAAAACCTGGATTAATCTTTTTAGTCACATAGCACTACTATTATTCTGATCACTACTGTACATAAAAGTGCAACATCACAATGGGTAAGCTTCTTATTTATTATATACTCTATCACATAACTGTGTTGAAAATGGCATCATCACTTATTAATTTGTCTTCTTTCAAAACAGCATCCGACATGAGAAAGCAACAAAATCCCTCTAAAACATTTTCAAAGGCACTTTCACAGGTACATACTACTGATGTACAAATTACCACAGAGTAACTTACAAACCTACACACCATGATGTTACGGAGTGACAAAAACACACTTCTTTTATTTTTATCATAACAACTGACACCGAGGGGGCACCTGTACATCTCTGGATCTAATTTTCTACATCAAAATCTTCATCGTCAAAGTTTGAGTAATTTCTAAACAGCTAAAATGTTTATAAAAATAATGAAAAGTTAGTAATTCGGAAATTAACTTTTGATTATGTGTCCACATTTGTCAAGTCAAAGACAGTGTAAACCCGATGTTAGTGAGACTGCTTATTACGTCTTTCAAAGGGTTAATTCACCAAACACTCCCACCACACACCCAGTGATGCTATTATCTACAACACACACACACACACACACACTTTAAAAGACAATTTCACTTACTTTATAACAAACCATTCGTATTGAAGTGCTAGCAGTCAAGCCTCTTGAGTGCTCTCCTCACTTTGGTAATTGTACCGTGTTAGAGAAATCCTGTTGCTTACAACACACACAGGTGGTGACATTATTAAATTAATATTGAAACCATTTTACTGTGTGCTACATCTGTCATAAAGACTTCCAATATGGATGCAGTGTTGACATAAACAATAGTAGGATGTTAGAAAAAAGCAACAGTGATGAACTCTGAATGAAGACCAGGACCCTGTGCTTCATAAGCAACTCCAACAGCCTTTTTTTTTTTTAATTTTGCATGTTAACAAAAGCAAACATGACCCTAAATAGGAGGCTCACAGGTCATTGCTTGTACAAGGTTATTTCGAAAAGTTCTGAACTTCACTTGGAAACAAAGCTTTCCGGTGTGTCCTTCCACACAAGGATAGCAAAGCTTTAACATCGGTGGACCAAGTGCATTGAAGTTAAGGGAGATTATGTAGAAAATTAATGCAGGAACAATCTTTCTTCGGTCATGTTGTCTGGGTGAGGCTGAGAACTTTGCTAAGTACCTTGATACCTTATACCTTAATTGATTTATTTGTGAAAATTTTGCAGAACTCGTTCACTGACTATTAATCCTCCGTGCACTCTGCTAATTGGACCTGTAATGTTCTGACGATCATAAAGTGTTACGTCATTGTTACTTTGAGTCATCAGCTGCCTAATTCACCACCATTAACTCCAGCCATGTGTCAAAAACATAAACAATTATCTGAGAAGAGCAGAGTAGAGCACTCAGAGTCTCAACTGCTAACGATGTTTTGAAATGACTTGTAGAAAAGTAACTCTATCCTTTACGGAAGGTGCAGCCGCACAGATGGGATTATTGCATTAAAGATTTTGCAGACTGAGATGTGATTTCATGAGGAAAAACTGTGCGACTTCCTTCTGCCCGTTTCACACACGCAGGTGCACAAAACCACTCAGAACACAACTACCAGCATTACCATTCCGAACGGGAAAATAAAGACCACAAGCAGTAAAATCTGATGTTTGAGAAAGTTCGCACACACTCACGCTAACAGTCTTTAGGTCCATGGCTACTGCAGCACTCCTGCGGGGTGCCGCGGTGAGTCTGTACAAACGAATGTGAAGGTTACATCATACACAGAGCGCAGATATGCGTTAACATCCGCACTCTTAACGTACAGTCTTTGGGTTGATTAAGTCGAACGAGGCATAAAAGAAGCAATGGCACAGCGTTTACCAGCTCATGAAGGAAGGAGATGATTCGTTAAATTAATCATAAAAGAAATCTACACAGAAGCAAAGGCAAACATTTTCCTGCTATTTTTTTTTTCAAACATGATGCAGGAAATCAAGAGTTGTTTTTAAACTCAGTGGTTTTATCCAACAGGCATCTCAAACCAGACAATCCAGAAAGTTGCACGTTAAATTATATTCTAACCAATTCAATACAAACATGATGTATTTTCGAGAACAAGCTTGGCAGTTTGCAGAGTTTACACGCTAACGAATAAAACAGGCATTCCGATTAAATAAGTGTAGCGACAGCGTACCGTTAGTTACCACGGGCGAGCAAAAAGCCGTTATCGCCTGAAACATTAGATCACTGGTGTCCTGGTTTTCACAGCACCTTTTTGTTGTTAGTAACATGGAACCAAGTGAGGTGAAAGTTTGACCCGGTGCATCTTTACCGACATTATAAACAGTTACTGCAGCTTTAAAAACACATCTGTTTCTGCTACTCTACAGTTCATAATAATTACAGGCTCAGGAACAAACGGAGCAGCTACATGCGTGACTTTTGTTCCAATACTCACTGATGTCTGTAAACTAAATCAACAAGTGTAAGTATTCTAAAAGCTACAGGAAGCCTTTGTGATTTGTTGTTTCTATTTATAATAATTATAATAAAAACATGATATTTTTAACCTAAGAATATCAGCACACAACTGTGCACGTGCCACCTGGACAGACCTGTCCAGCTGGTTCTGTTCTGTTACAGCAGTCTGTATGTTTGCACATGCAGTTAGTCTCTTCCAGTCCATTTCATCTATTTTACACTTCCTAAGATACAGTTTGTTTTGTTGAGGAAACACAGACGCTGGTGGCGAGATTGTAAATCCCCTGGAAGTAACACATGAAGTGTTTTTGTCGTAGTACACGTCGCAGGTCACATGGTGCAAGACTTGTCCAGAGGGTCCTGAGGCGACGCAGCAACAGGCTGCGGTGCCTGGTTGGACTTCGGTAGGACCATGGGTTTAGGTCTCAAGGCAGGCGGTTTGAGCTGCACCCCCATGCGGGGTGCCACCACCGGTTTGAAGGTGCTCATAGTGTCGCTTGAAGAGCTGGTGCTGCGGCGGTTGGGCGGCTCCATGTTGGCGGTGGACCTCAGTGGGATGCCATGGATGGGGCTCAGAGACTCACTGGAGCTGGCCGGCGTGGGGCTGCCACCACCACCACTGCCGCCGCCGCTCTCTAAGGTCTGCCGCTGCTCCAGGGTGTCCAGCACCACATCCGGGGCGTGCTTGGCCGAGCTCTGCCTCTCCAGCTCACGCAGCTCATTCAGAGCCGTGTTCATGGTTTCCTCTATGTCCTATAAGGTACAAACAGAGTGTGCGCGTGAGAGAGGGAAGGTATGTGAGCGGGTAGGAGAGAGGAAGGAGGAGGCAGCTGAAGGTGAAGGAGGAGAAATGTGGACACAGAGGTGAAAAAAGGGAAGAATGTTGATGACAAGAAAGATGAAATATTAACAAGAGGACCACAGTGACAGTTTTTCCACAAACACACCCAGCATGGTCAACGTGCAGAAGTTGAACATTACTTTATCCCTCTCTGTGCGTGCTCTTATCTCCAAGTTCACTTTTTAAAAAAAATTTACGCCTGTAGTCATATTGAAACTCTGCTCATCTCTCCTGAGAGAAATCCATCTTTCAAAAAATTATTATCAAAATAAATGCTTGAGCATCAACAGGTCACTTGTCAGAAGAGCTATGAATTAATAATCTTCATTCAGAGATCTTATATACATGGACAAAATTGTTGGTTGGAAATAAATGCAAACAAAGAAATTTTGTTCAAACAAAATTTAAAAAAAGAAAAAAATGTTCAAAGTTATTTGACACCAAGAACAAAACATAATGCTTCCATAAAGTGAAACCAAAATCCTGACAAAAAAAAAGTATGCTGGACAGTTATTGGCTCCCTTTGAATTTATGGTAAATGCAAAGAAAAACCCTGTAAAAGTGATGCTTTACTGTGAATTCATCAAAGGGTGCCAATAATTGTGTCCAGCATACATTTTATGTCAGGATTTTTTCACCTGAAGCCAAAAAGTATAACCATCGGGTGTTGCGAAGGTCTTATGTTGTGCTCAGCATAAGTCCAGTCCTATTACTGCCATGGTCTTCAAATTAACAGGGAACATTCTTGGGACACAGACCTTGGACAAGATCCAAGATGTCTAACGTTGACCTATTTTAAGAGGTCAAAAGGTTACATTCTGTTTCCTATTTTTATACTATAATTATGCAAATCTGCTTTTTTTTTTTGGAGGGGTGGGAGTGGGTCGGCATGCTGGGAAGGACATGGTGACAGCCAATCAGAGTAAAGAGGCACTGTGGACATCACTGGCTGGTCTGTCCTCTGGCTGCTAATTCAACATGGCGGAATCCGCTCTGAACCCGCTGCATTTCTGTGTTTATATAACACTTTCTCATATATTATGTAAAACTAGCGAGAAAGAAACACTTCTAAAACTGAAAATGCTGTTTTGTAACCTGATAACACCTCTGAAGTGATTTCAAAACATCTTGCGGATGTCAGCGTGCACATCACATCACGTGGTCAAGGTAACTTCCACCCTTTTCAAAAGCTCACATATGCGCACACATATGCTCTCCTGCAGACGGCATTAAAATGTAAATAAAATACTGTTTATGATTGATTGAGTTCTGCAAAATCTATATAAACATACAGAGGTGAATGTATCAATGATACACTGATAACACACACTCATCTTCAACCGCTTAGTCCAATCAAGGGTTGCGGGGGGGCTGGAGCCTATCCCAGCAGTCATGGGCGCAAGGCGGGGTTCACCAAGACAGGACGCCAGTCTGTCGCAGGGCCACAAACAGACAAGCAAACACATTCACACCCACTCACACACCTATGGACAATTTAAAGATTCCAATTCCACCTAACCCACGTTTTTGGATGTGGGCGGAAACCCCACAAACACGGGGACACATGCAACTCCACACAGAAAGCCCACAGGCAGAATTTGAACCCATGACCTTTGCTGTGAGGCAACAGTGCTACCCACTAAGCCACCATGCTGCCCACACTGATAACAATGAAGCATAAATGCCTGTTTCCATTAGTGGGTCCTGTGAAATTATCACATGACAAAATAAAGGGGCTTGACTGAACATGTACAAATTGTAAATAAGACAATAGGATCTTAATAACTTAATGTAAACTAACAAATTGTGTGTGTGTATATAGAATATATATTATATATATATATATATATATATGTATGTATGTGTGTGTGTGGTTTGCACTGGATACCAGTTTAAACTGCAAATTAGATAAAAAACACAATGCTCATATGGCCGAGGGTATTTAGCATTGCATTATGTTAAAAAATATTTTTGACTAAACAAAATTGCTTGGTTTGCATTATTTCTGACCATTTATTAAAATCTGTACATAAATATAGGGGTTACAACTTTGTCCAAGTGTGTAGTATTAATAAATAATTCATTAAATAAGGTTATACAGTGTATTAAAGGTCCCTGTGTCTTAGTTTTATGTTATCTCAGTTACCTTCAGAATTTCCAACTTGTATTTCATTCATAATACTTTTAAAAAGAAAAGTGTCCAAAATTTACTTAAGAGCTAAATACTAGCTATCTACGACAAACATTTCAAAACGCCATTCTGGAAAGCAGTCTTCGTACTATAGAACAAGACCTTTCAAAATTTACATAAAGAATGATTCAGACAACAAATTCACAAGCTGCTCTGTCTCCAGGCCAACTGGCACTCAAAAAACAGTTGTACTAAATGGACTATCTGGCACAATATATGACAGTTCCAAAAATAAGAACAGTGCGTCATGAAAAATAGTGAAACTACAGAAATAGGACCTTTTAAAGTTAGCATAACCTTAATGATTTGGCAACAAAGTTGCAAATTCATCTATGCCAACTGATACTCAAAATGATGACTGCAGTAAAAGGTCTATATTGCACCACATCCATAAAACATTTCCTGAAGATAAAACACATTTAAAACAGTGTTTCCAAATCGTTCAGACATTTATTCGCAATAAAAAAAACGACGAGGGGTGGACCAGTGCTCACACAAAGCCTGCTCACAGGCGAATGACGCAACCGACAGGCGTGAAAAAACTCACGCATGTGCACGAAGGTTCAAGCTTGGCTGATGCAATTACACGTGATTCAAATCCATATGGTTTTTGCAAAAAAAAACAAAAAGGTCCGATACTTTTTGGACAGACCTCGTATGTATATGATTATGTACTGGCATGATTAGTGCTAATTCTGGAAAAGTGGAAACGGAACCAGTTAATTCTCAGTGAACGTCATATACAGCATTATCAGTTACAGCCACAAGATGACACCATCTACACTCATGATGAGATGCTCCTGTATGCTAATTTGAATGAGATACAGTCTGATCCACAGTGCAGTGGAGAAGGTAGCAGTAATGAATCATTAAAATGGATGCCAACTGCCGTAAAAGAAGAACAGCTAAAAGAGAAGGTCCTACTAGATCTTAGAGAGCAGCAAGGAGGAGGATGGCAAGGCTAAGGTAAGACAAACTATAATGTTTTAAAAATATATAGTCATTTAAAAAAGCTTATTTACATTTTGTGGGTAAACCTGCACCTTTTAGCCACACTTTGACGTTTTTGTCTGTTCAATGATGACAAGAAAGTGTTTACTCAAGTTCTTTGAGCCTTGTACAATAAATTAACTAACTTAGTTAGCTTCTGCTTATTAATGTATGTTTTGGAATATAAATAATGTGCTGATTAAATGAAAGAAAGAAGTGAACTTATCCTATAAACTAGCAAAAGCTCAATTCATCTGTTTGTGCTCTGTGTTGCAGTGCTGTGCAGCTTCTGCGTTCTAACAGAACTGTCATATTTCTCCAGGCAGTGATGCAGTCTGCCCCAACACAAGCATTACACCCTTTATGTAGATATATTTTAATGAAAGCTATTTGCTCACTAGAAAGATGGAAAATTTACTAAGTCACCGTGTCAGGCTAAGCTCACTGCTGTCTGCCCGAGAAGCTAGTCTTTTGCGTGTATTTAGCACAAAGACACAGTCGCAGCCAGAGGAAGCAGAAGACAGGGACTGACTATGTTTTTACAGGGCGGGGCAGGGCTTTGATGGTGGAGGGAGCTGCGGTCGGGTCGCCGCTCGTCCAGCGCTGACCTGTGCGATGGTCTCCGGATCCAGCGCTTTGCCGCCATGGTGGTGCGTGTCAGAAAAACCCGTGTACTGGCCCGAGGAGGTGGAGCGTCGGATCGGTGGGATTTCAGTCTTCTTCAGGGACTCGTGGCGGCTGATGTTGGTCAGACTACTGTGGCCAGTACGACGGCGACGTTCGGGGCTGTCCATAGGCATGTGGTTACGACTCCGCAGCATGTCTCGCGGGCTAAAGTGGCTCAAAACAGGGGAACTGATCTCTGGGGTTCCACCATGTCCTCCATGACCCTGCTGGGAGGGGTGCACCATACAGTGGACATCAGTGGGGCGGACTGGGGGACGGCGAGATGGTGGGTCTGATCTTTTGCGGTGTCTGCTGGAATAGTAGAGAGGTAAAGAGAGGAAACATGAAAATCTACACATGTGGGAGTTCTGATTCATTTATGTATAATCTAATATATCACAGCAGAAAAATCAAAAGCTTAGCTAATTATGAGCAAAGCTACAGCGGACGCAGTCGGTCAGAGGCACAAGGCTCAAACTGAACCTGGACGAGTCCAACACTATTCACACCTAATCTGGGACGTGGACACTTGAATCTGACACTGTGTGAACACTTGTCTTATGCATCACTCAAACAGATACTCGAACAACAAATCATGCACAGCGTGGCTCCTCTAACAGTGTCACTACCGAAAGCTGTTTTTGTTTCTGTGTAGCTGACAGGACGCAGATTAAGCAGCAACGGTCTTAAGCTCTACTATGGTGACTGGAAGTAGTTCTTTTGCATACAGTAGTGTTCAGAATAACTTTGACGATGAAGATTTTGATGTAGAAAATTAGATCCAGAGATGTACAGGTGCCCCCCCGGTGTCAGTTGTTATAAAAATAAAAGAAGTGTGTTTTTGTCACTCCGTAACATCATGGTGTGTAGGTTTGTAAGTTACTCTGTGGTAATTTGTACATCAGTAGTATGTACCTGTGAAAGTGCCTTTCAAAATGTTTGAGGGATTTTGTTGCTTTCTCATGTCGGCTGCTGTTTTGAAAGAAGACAAATTAATAAGTGATGATGCCATTTTCAACACAGTTATGTGATATATATAATAAATAAGAAGCTTACCCATTGTGATGTTGCACTTTTATGTACAGTAGTGTTCAGAATAATAGTAGTGCTATGTGACTAAAAGATTAATCCAGGTTTTGAGTATATTTCTTATTGTTAAATGGGAAACAAGGTACCAGTAGATTCTCACAAATCCAACAAGACCAAGCATTCATGATATGCACACTCTTAAGGCTATGAAATTAAAAAGTAGAAAAGGGGGTGTTCATAATAATAGTAGCATCTGCTGTTGAAGCTACAAACTCAAAACTATTACATTCAAACTGCTTTTTTAGCAATCTTGTGAGTCATTAAACTAGTATTTAGTTGTATAACCACAGTTTTTCATGACTTCTTCACATCTGCGAGGCATTAATTTTGTTGGTTTGGAACCTGATTTTGCTCGTTTACTGGTCACTGTCTTGTTGAGATACCCATTTCAAGGGCATATCCTCTTCAGCATAAGGCAACATGACCTCTTCAAGTATTTTGACATATCCAAACTGATCCATGATACCTGGTATGCGATATATAGGCCCAACACCATAGTAGGAGAAACATGCCTGTTGTGTGGGCCACCAGAAGAGGAGGTACTGCTGGCCCACCACCAGAGAGCGCCCTGCCTGAAGTGCGGGCTTCAGGCACGAGAGGGCGCTGCCGCCACGGACACAGCCGGGGTTGACAGCTGTCACTCATCAACTCATGACAGCTGTCACCCATCTCCACTTCATCAATCCACTCCATAAAAGCCGGACGTCATCTCCACCTCGCTGCCGAAATATCATCTACCTGTGAAGGTAATTTCTCTGCTGACTTAAAACTAAATAATAGTCTGAACTCTTTTGCAGCCGTTTTCCTGTGGTGTGCCTTATCTGCTGGATTGGCGTTTGGTGTGAACAGCGACGGCTACGCTTCACACCCAAACCAGATAAGTGGTTTAACAGGAGCTGCACGAGTGTGTGATTAGAGGTGGAGGTGACTTTCCACCGTCTGTTTTTGTTACTGGGTGTGCACACACCCACATCTCACTGTTTGTGCTCCTCGCCAGCAGTACCAGATCCGACAGTCGGGGACGGTGATCACCTGGGAATTCGGGACTTGGCGGCTCCAGTATTCACCAGGTTCTGTGGCGGTGGAAATCGTGTGGTTCCGGCTCTTCTCAGGACAGACATCTTCTATCCTCGAGCCTGCCCACACGTCACCTTTGTGTATTGACTGCTATCAGATTCTGTGATTGTCTGTATAATCGTTGTGCACATTCACAACATTAAATTGTTACCTTTTGGCTCATCTATTGACCGTTCATTTGCGCCCCCTGTTGTGGGTCCGTGTCACTACACTTTCCCCAACAATGCCCATATCATGATGCTTGCACCACCATGCTTCACTGTGAACTGTGGCTTGAATTCAGAGTTTGGGGGTCGTCTCACAAACTGTCTGTGGCCCTTGGACCCAAAAAGAACAATTTTACTCTCATCAGTACACAAAATATTCCTCCATTTCTCTTTAGGCCAGTTGATGTGTTCTTTGGCAAAATGTAACCTCTTCTGCACATCTTTTATTTAACAGAGGGACATTGCAGGGGATTCTTGCAGATAAATTAGCTTCACACAGGCGTCTTCTAACTGTCACAGCACTTACAAGTAACTCCAGACTGTCTTTGATCATCCTGGAGCTGATCAATGGGTGAGCCTTTGCCATTCTGGTTTTTCTTCTATCCATTTTGATGGTTGTTTTCCGTTTTCTTCCACGCGTCTTTTTTTTTGTGTCCATTTTAAAGCATTGGAGATCATTGTAGATGAACAGCTTATAATTTTTTGCACCTGCGTATAAGTTTTCCCCTCTCCAATCAACCTTTTATGCAAACTATGCCGTTCTGTCTAGGGGACACCTGATTCACACTGTTTGTTCCACAAAATTGACGAACTCACTGACTGAATGCCACACTACTATTATTGTGAACACCCCCTTTTCTTTTTTTTTTTTACTAATAGCCCAATTTCATAGCTTTAAGAGTGTGCATATCATGAATGCTTGGTCTTGTTGGATTTGTGAGAATCTACTGGTACCTTGTTTCCCATGTAACAATAAGAAATATACTCAAAACCTGGATTAATCTTTTTAGTCACATAGCACTACTATTATTCTGAACACTACTGTATGTGTTACCTTGTTCACTCAATGTAGCCTGTAGGTCAGTGACCGCAAACAGAGAAGTTTTCCGCAGTAAAAGTAATGTATTAATTTGTCTGAATTTATTTGTGCGGCCTCAGACATTTTCATTCAGATTTACAGGGAGTTTCATCATCTCCATCAACAAAAAGTCATAAGGAGTGCAGCTATAAACGAGCATCTTAAGATGAGGTAATTACTGCTTTTCCTGCAGAGCACCGGTGTCTCTGTTGTGTCATTTCAACAAATTAACATGAATAAATGCAACAATCTAAGAAGCTAAACAGCTGCATGTGCAGACACAGAACATGTCCGCACCAAATGTCTGACAAATGTAAACGCAGGAATTTGTGTGTGCATGTGTGTGTGTGTGTGCGCATTAAACCTGCTGACTGCATCAACAGTGAGACTGCAGAGACTGGGGTTGTAAACAAATGCAGGAATCATTGATAACCTGCAGGGGGAGCTGTCTACATTCATAACATGAGTCTCCTCTGGAGCAGATTTGAGCTGTGCAGGCTGCAAGGGGCCATGTGAGTGACAGCTCACCATCTCTTCATTGTGGCCGTCCAGTAGATCAGCTCTCACACTCAAACTGTGTCATGACCCAAACCATGCACTTCACTAAAAATGTTACATTGTTAGATGTAACGGTTGATGTCTGGCCTCTATCTGAGCTTTAAAAAGGCAACATTTCTGATATTTCATGAATATTGGACACTGAAGAGGCATATCTGAAAAGACTGGAGAGATTTTCACTTTCCATGCTACAGAAATGTATGTGAAAATGTTGTAAATACCACGGGGGGGGGAAAAAAAAAAAAACTGTGATAACTCTCACTCGAAGAGCAACGTCTGACCAAGTTTTAGACACCCTAGAAAAATCTGGATTAAAATGTCATGTCTGCAAACCAGCACCCTAATTACTACCACAAATTCATAAAATAAAATGAATTAAAATTGCTCTATAACTGCAAAAATAACAATACAGGAGAAAAAACCCAGAGCCATTGTCAGAATGTAAATACACTGTATGCATCAAACTGTCCTAAAAGTCTGACATGCTGTTATGAGTTATGTTGTTCACAAGGAAAATGCCCACCCTCGCTGATATCAAAATGTATGTAACCAAACAACCCTAAACTGTAATTCTGCTACGTGTTGTTAATGAGTTATCATGTACACAAGATAAATCATGTCATCATCATTAATATTCAAATATACACACCATGTAATTACTGAGTGTAATCAGAGCATTTATTCCAGAAGGTGTACCTATGGTTAAAGTATAAAGTGCCTGCTATACGTTGTACTGTAGGTCATTTGCCGGGACTCTGCTCTTCATGTCCTGGTCATCCTGGCCGACACCTGCAGAGAGAGGGTTCGATGGGCCCACACAGCGCACACACTGTCTTTCAGCCGCTGGCGTGCGCAAATAGTTGTAGCAACAGGTGTACGAGGCATCTGTGATTTTACATGTTTTGTACACGATTCCTGCTTCATGCACACTTCATGTGCACATCAACTAAATTTGCACTGTGTGTGAAGGGGCCCTTAGTATGGCCAAAGCACATGGTCACCTCACTAAGTTTGGTCTTCTTAAGGTTTCTTCCTCAAACCAAAAAAAAAGGCTGAGGGAGTTTTGACAGTGTGTTTGCTCAGGGGCTGGGTAAGGTTTAAAATCTGCTTGTGTGTGCACATTTGAGGTGATTTATGCTGTGATTTGTTGGTGTATAAATAAAACAACAACAAAAAAAGAATAGAATAGAAAATAAATAAATCAAAAAGAACTGAACTTCCTTGCATCCCTCTGTGCAGACACCAAAAGTTAAAAGCATCGCTTCAGTGTCACTAAGTGGCGAGGAGAACATGGACCCCTTCACCTGCTGATGCTGTCAGGCGAGTGTGTTGTTCCCTGAAATGGGAAACAGATCTAAATAAAGCTTGGGATATGAATGATTCAACCCTTAGGAGGATTTGTCTGAACAGAAAAGCAGAAAGTGAGTGGGCGTGGACAGACGTTAGGGATCACCTTGAATGTGATGACGGCCAGACAGCGTGCCAGCGTAGGCGGGATTAAGGGAGTTTGAGGCGACTCATTAAGACTGATGTGAAAAAAGATAACTCATTTTTCATTAGAATACAAATAACCTGCAACAGTGTAAATGGTGCTGATGCTATGATTCATCAACATTTGCACAGTGCAGCAGAGAGCGTGAGCGAGCTTCCCAGACGTCTCAAGGTCAATTACATCACAAGAAATGAGAATGCAGCAAAGAAGTGGTGCATGAGCCAAAACACCAGTGTGCATGTAACAGACACCAGCCAGCACTGGGAGGGCTGTTACGCCACCGTTCAGCTTAGAGAAGACACAAAACAGGATACGCTAAGCTGGCCGCGGGTTTGTTGTAACTGCTGTGTCCAAATGAGCAGTGGTTCACTTCAGCTGCAGCTACAATGGATTCCTGGTGAAATTTCCTCCCATCTGAAGGAAGAGCGCCGTAACCTACATACATCACTTTGGCTTCTGTTTTTTCCCCCTCATGCAGCCTGAAAAGTTTTGAAGTTGTGTGTTTAATTCCCGTTATCTTCACCAGCCAACAGTAATTAAGGAAGTCAGCTTTCACCTTCCTCATGTTCCAGTTCAGTTCTTTATATTACAAACTAACAAACCACGACAATGTACGTATTTTTCTAGATTCTGTCTCTCACAGTTGAAGTGTATCTCTGCTTAAAAATTACAGACCTCTCCATTCTTTGTTACGTATGTTGCCCAAGTACAAGTTGCATTTGTTTTTTTTTGTACTGGTTTCCAACAACTTTCCAGTGTGACTTATATTCCAAAAATTCACAAGTTTATTATTAATAATAGTGAATATAATGATTATTTATATGGAACTTTCCCAAGAGTCAAGCACTAACAAAAAAACCCCAATAATAAAAGAATAAATGCCAGTAATAAAATACATGAGACAATGCACAAAATCCCAAATTAAGACATTTTTACGACTTACACTACGATTTGCGACCGAATGGCCCCCTAAAAATCGGTCCCCCCGATGTCGTGTTTCACAGATTAACACCTCGTTTCTGCTTCAAACTGCACTCCAATCATCATCTAACTCAGCGACAGATATCTGAAGCTTTTGTACAACAATCATTTCCACATAATTTCAGCATTATTTCATCATAAAAGGTGGTGGAAGCAATCAGAGCACCGCGGCTAAACAAGCTGCTAGCTGATGCGTTCATTGCGCATCGGACAGTTTAAAGCGTCACAGAATTTTGCCTCGCATCTGTTTAAAACGGCCTCGTTTCTGCTTAAAACTGACTTTAGAATGATTTAAAAGGTTTCACCTTTATCATCTGATAGTTAATAATTCCATTAACTCCATTTGTTTGCTCTGGGCGAAGAGACTCCGTCTCAGATGTGCTGCCGTGGTCCAAAACAATGCATGCGCAGATGCAAGGGCGGATCCGCTCAGTCTGCGATACCGGTGCAGCTTATACTCTGGAAAATACAGTATGTCATAAATGGAAAAGCAGAATGTGTTCTACTCTTCCTTGATTTGAGGGTAATGTCTCCACACAAAAGTGACCATCATCCAGAAATAGTTTTCAGTTTTTGTTTTGATGGCGACCTGAAATGTTCCTCAGTTTTTGTGTTGCAAAGTGGTTGCCTGGTTTGGAGTTCGGTAGTCTCGTGGAAGTTTCTAATCCATTGTAAATGCTTTTGTCTGAATGTTAACTGACAGTGGGGTTTTTTGTACCTGGTGGTATTTATTTGTTAATCAATTTCAACACCACACTTGTTTTTATCTTTCCCACAAATTTTTAGACTTTCAGAACAAGTTTTGCAAAACAGATGACAGCATGAAAAATTCAATGTGCCAGATTTTTTTTTGGTACACTCCAGTTTGGAAACCAACCTGGTGATGTAAACCTCAGAGATCCTGCTGTCAGTGGGCGAGGTGATGTCTTTCCCCAAGCATTTATCTTCTGCAGCATGGCCGCTGCCGGCCTCGCTGTCAGCTTTTCTGACTCAGTGTGTCTGAGAAGTTGTCATCTCTGGGACATGGAGACAGAGTGAAAGAGCGAGAGAGAGGAAATGACAGACAAGGGAAAAAAAACAAACAAACCAAAAAAAAAAAAAAAAAGAAAAAACCAGAAAGTGGTCAATCAGTCAATCTCTCATATTTGTGCCAATCACTCAATAACAACATTTGACTGCCAGCATTTCTCCGAGGTCCAGAAAGGTCAGATGAATCATATTCCGGGGTCTGTCAGCGTGCCACTGCGGCAGTGATGAGCACGGATCCCACAGCGCTCACGCAGCCAGGTGCACGAGCTGTGAGGGTGGCACCAGTGCACATCTGTGCTGCTGCCTCTGTGGTGTTGTATATAAAATGCAACTTGTTTAGCAGATACAGTGTCGAGAGCAAAGTCGTGCACTTCAGCAGAGGGAGCAACAAGCAAAACCTACAGACACGAGAGACACCCTAAAAGCCTGGAGAGGAGACATCCTATACTGAAACACTTTCTCTGACGTCACTCTGCATGTTTTATTTTGGGATCTTTTATGGGACACGTGAAGACTGCAAACCCTGGTTGCTCTGACTATCCTCAGCCTGCTCCGCGTTAAGTGCAGAGGACGACTACAACGGCTGTAAATTCTGCAGCTCTTTAATCAGCTAAGGCATCGCCTCAGCAGTGATGGTGATTTACTGATAGAGCCGCACTGATGGGACAACAGTGAGGGGAAAAAAGGAAAGAGGGGAAGGCTTTCTAAAGGGGAAGGCTTTCTAAATGCTTTTTTCCTTCCTTTTTTTAAAGTCAGCTGCTCAGAGATTGACGTGATTCTGTTCCTGTCCTGGACAGACACTGAACACAGTCCATTAGGATGAAACAGTCGGTGCCATAACCTTCTTGGAACAGAAAGGCTGAATGAGGGTCCCAAAGATGGGGAAGATTTCAACTTTCCTTTATCCCTACCTTTGAACCTGACTGCTGTCCTTTGATTGTGATCAATTATCTTTGATCACTCATCTTTGATGCTATCCTTAGGTCTTGACTGCTGACCTTTGATCCTAATCACTCATCCTTGAATCCACCCTCGGACCCTGACTGCTGTTCTTTGATTGTGATTGCTCATCTTTGATCCCATCCTTAGGTCCTGATTGCCGAACTTTGATCCGGGCATTAGATCTCAATCATTCATCTCTGATACTGACTGCTGATCTTTGAACTTGGCGAAGTTTGAGATCACCTTCTGATAAAACAAACAGAAAAAGAGAGAAAATATACCTAATCTGAGTAATGTTAAATCCTATCTATTGATACGAAATAAAATTATGAATAATAAAAACACCAGGTTTAAATTTTAAGAAGTAAGTATAAATAAGGTAAAGGAATTCCTGAAATCCTATAAAGACAAGCCCCCGGGTGTTGATGGTCTTGACGGTAGGTTTCTCAAACTAGCAGCTGATTCTATCGCTCCTGTTTTATCCCATATAATAAACCTCAGTTTTACTTGCAACACATGTCCGCAAGCGTGGAAACAGGCTAAAATGATTCCACTACCGAAAAATATGTGTGCTTGCAATGTGTGCTTGCTCTAGGGGTTGGTAAAGTTAGATCTTACCGTGTGAAGCGCCTTGAGGCAGCTTCTTTGTGAGTTGGCACTGTATAAACTAAATAAATTAAATTAAATTATAAACGACAAACACTCACATGTTTGTACTACGATATATTGATGTGGCACAGGCCGTCGATGCCATTGTGCGTCCCTCCCACCAGTCTTCTGACGCTCGCTGATATAGCAGCAATGAGGCACCTTCTTGAAGGATAGCTCTCGGGAAGACCGGCCAACGTAGTCAAACTTAGCAATGGCTTCGATGGGCTCACCCCTCTGTCAACCACACACAGATTAGACAGGTCAGGTAGGTTAGGGCAGGAAAAGTAAAGAAGACTCCTCCCATGTTCAGAAAGTTTTAACCCTGATAGGTCTTATCATATAAAAAACAAAATGTTAGCCCATCAGGAGAGTCTAGGAATTGGTGTAAGATTGTTTTGCATGTTTTATGTGTGAAACTCAGCAGTGTAACACCACGGGCTCTGAAATGAAAACTGTAAATCCGAGGGAAATTCGCAGGGGGTCTGGGCCTCGTGGGGCCCCAGAAACCAAATAAAATTTTCATCTACTGATACATTTTCAAACATTCCTGGAAGAACAAATCTCAAAATTAGTGCATATTTAAAGGATCCTAGATTCAACCTTTCATTTGAATCCATCAATGCTCATGTTGAAATAACCAGAATACGGACAGGAAGCAGGACTGGAATGATTTTCCTTTTAATTGTAAACCAAATTATGCATTAACTCAGAACAATTAAACTACATGAAATTCATGAAGACTGAAAAGACTGTTAAACCATGACAAAAACCACAGCTACAGATTGTAGAATATTTTAAAAATCAGGGTAAAATATCAATAACATACCTTATAGTAAAAAAGCCACATATTCTTGTGTAAATTCCTGTAAATCCACTCAAAGCCACAGTGTCTCTTTTTCCCCATAAAAAGAGCCTACATTAATAAAAACTAATTTACATTGTCGTGTAAATTCATGTAACCTAAATTCATTCAAAGCCACAATGTCTTTTTTTCAATGAAAGAAAGTCTAGATTAATGAAAGAAAAAAAGGCACATAATCTTTTCTGATTGTTTGAACAGTTTGAACAACACGATGTTTATTTTCCAGAGAGAGAAAAAAATTCTTACCAGTTCGCTTTTCCCATTTATCTTTCAGGTGTGTTCATGAAGCCAGCAACAATTCCACGGATTCTTGTCCTTATCACACTTTTTCAAACCGTCTTTCTCGCCATCTTCGCTCTGTCTGATGTCGCTCCGTGACACAGACATGCTGCAAAATTCTTCTTTTAAAAACTTGAAAGTTCTAAAAGTGTGCGATGTCCACATGCTACGTTTAGCTAAGCTTCGCACAGGAGCCACACAGTGTCACCGCAGCAACCAACCAGTCCCGCTTTACGACAACTGTCGTAACAGCCAGGCTTTGAGTAGCATTTTTCCTCCGCGAATCTTCGCGGATCCGAGGAAACTGATATGTATCTGTAACACAGTGTCCGCGGACTTGATGCATGATGCTGTAAAAAAAGAACGCTTTGTGATAATCATTTTAAAAACTCAGTAACGATCACGATTAAAGAGTACAACACTGACACCCATCCCCACCCCGCCCATGATGAAATCCGCAGAGTTTTCTCAGCCCTGGGTCAGTATCACAACACATCCGTCAGGAGCTTTAAAGGGAAATTAAACTAATGAGGAGAGCTAGAAACAGATCAAAAACCAGGATCAAAGCTTGGTTATCAAAATCAAGAATCAGCACAAACAGTTCGGAAATCACAGTCAAGCTCTAACGACAGGATCAAAGATTAGTGATTATGATCAAAGATGTGCTGCCATGATCAAAAATGAGGATCAAACCTTGGTTATCAAGTTCAAATGTGAGAAAGATAAAAGTCTCACCAGAGATGTAAACAGATGACTGGTAGAATTTGTCAGAGGTATGCACTCTGAGTGCCTCTCTTCTTTTTTAATGACAGCTTTAACTTTTACTGATTAGATTATAATTCAAAAAAACAAAACAAAAAACAAAACACTTTTATTTCTGCTCAGAAAAAAAGAGAAAAAACATCAATATCAACAATCGACTTCCACAAGTACAAGCCAGCTCTCTGTGCCAATATGCATGCACTACAGCAACACGGGTCTAAAAATAGCTTCTTCATTCCTCCCTCGCTCCCACCTCTGCCTTCGTCGTGTCTCAGTTTCTCACTTTAAAATCAGACAAGCGGTCCCTGGACGGAGGCGGCCCGGCCCCTCCCTAACACACAGTCTCTCTGTACTGGCAGGGAGCAAAGTGAATGGCTCGGTTCCAGATCACACTCATTATGATACATCTTATATCGACTGTGTTACAGGAGCGCCCGAGTGAATCCAAGATAAAAGAGGATATCTGGACGTGAGCAGGACACAGAGCTTCACTTCACTGTGTCCTGCTCACTCAATCTGCTGCATTTTTTAGCCTCTTTGAAAACAAAAAGAGAGCTTTAACTTGTGACTTCGCTGGCATCACCGGGTTATCAGGATTGACGAGGTGGACGTGGCATGGCTCCAGTGAAATAAGACATGCAGGAATTTACTGTCTGAATTAACTGACATAGCTTACAGCGGGTGCACTGCTAATACACCTGACAGTACCACCGAATTCTTTTCCGCTATTTTCTACAACTCCCCTTGCTTCAATCTATTCCTCCATCTACTTTTGGTCTTTCAAACATTTATCCAAGACCGCTGTCAAAAGTGCACATGTGGACACTGCTATAAAGTGGCTGGAAGCAGCACAACAACGTAGAACAGGAGGATCCCTCTGTCACATCGAGCGAGTCCGGCCATGAGTTTGTTTGGAACCAACCACCCGTTGATGCACGTTCACATTCTGACTAGAGCTGGAGGGAAAAAAAAAAAAAAAAAAAGAAGCTGTGAGAGCTGGCGACATGTGGTTTAAGAGACACTGTGAACTGTCACATCTTCACGAGCCAGTGGAGCAGAGTGGGTGTGTCTGGCGTATCCATGAGTGTAAGAAATAGTTAGGATCAGTGCAAAATCAGTGAATAAATGCTTCCATTTATTTCCTCTGGTTTTCCCTGAACCCAAACAGTTTTGTCTCACCTTGCTGATATAACAAAAAGCAGGAAAACTGGTGATACTTCCTGTACAATAAAATAAACTCACCTTACATATTCAGTGCCAGCGAATTTCATAACGAGGCTGGACTCCAGGAATGTGATACATAATCAATGTGCCACTTACTTCATCTGTGACCTTGATGCAAATTTAGGAGAAAATAAAAAGCCAATATACTATAAACCTCCCTGCCATTCTGTAAATCCTTCCTTGACTAAATGATGCTGCACAAGCTACAGTTTAATACAATATCAGCCAAGACAATGTTCAATACAATGACACAGACGTACATTTTGAAGGAGCGTGAAACTGGCAAGCTGGCTGCAGGATTGTCCCCCAAAGCCGGTTCGAGGCAGGCCTTTATTCATGGCCGGCTGTTATTAACAAAATGCTGCTTGCTGCCTGCACTGTAATATGGTGTTAAGTTTCACACACATCCCTGGGTGTGGCGAACCAAAGACAACCGCTTTAGATCAGAGCCCTCTACATCACTGCAAACCCTTGCTGACTCCCTCTCCGTAGCCTGACGTGCACCTCCAATAAGCTGAAACCATAGGTAACGATGGAGACTGCAAGGGCTGTGACTGGTCACTGTTCCAGTTTCACTCCTTCCTCTCCCGTCGTATATCTCCCGCTGCTAAATGTTTTTGCAGTGCGAATGCTAATTACATTTTGATCATGGATCAAATACATTGGGCAGAAAAGTCCTCAAATATGACCAACTTTACAACACAGTCAAAAAAAAAAAAAAAAAAAAGACGGCAAAGATATGCAAATGACCTGCAATTCATGGAGGAAAATTGCACGTATCGTAATGTTGGTTTGAAGGTTGATTGTATAAAGAAGTGGAGCTCATGGAGGGACAAATTGGTCCAGAAAAAGGGGGGGGGGGGGATGGAGAAACAACCAGACTGGAACAGTAGCGATGCAGGCAGAAAGAAAGTCCTGCCTTGTTCTCCAACTCATACCCCCTACTTTTCTGGCGGCATATTGCATTACGACACCCACCCATGCGATGAAGAGCTTCAGAAAGGGTCACGCCCATGCTGACATCATTGTGTGGCTACGGAGTTACAGAGTTGTAGAAGCATAGATCAGGCCCGGTGTCACTGACCAAATGCCCCCCCCAAAAATCAGTCCCCTCTGCCTTCGCCGTGCATGCGTCATTTCTGAGTATCAGCAGCAATTCACAGATTATCGCCCCGTTTCTGCTTCAAACTGCACTCCAGTCATCATCTATCTCAGCAACAGATATCTGACGCTTTTGTACAACAATCATTTCCACATAAATTCAGCAATGTTTCATAATAAAAGACGGGGGAAGCAATCAGAGTGTCACAGCAGCACGTCTGAGTCTGACTCTCTGAGTCTGACTCTCTACACCCAAAGTGATCAAAGGGAATTATGTGATTAACCATCAGGTGACAAAGTAAAACCTCTTAAATCATTCTAACGTCAGTTTTAAACAGAAACCCAGCTTTTTTACGGCGAAACAAGGCAATAATCGGTGAGCCGCTGCTGACGCTCCAAAATGACGCACGTGCAGCGATGGCAACGATTTTTAAGGGGTACCGTTTGGTCAGCTACACCGGCACTTATTTAATGCAGGCGTTTATTTTTTTCAGACAAAGTTTTGACCCCGGTCATTAAATAAGGCAGGCCCCTATTCAAGGCCAGGTGCTTAATCGAGGAAATACAGTACTCTCACAACTGCAGACCATGTGTAAGCACGCCAGTCCAGGACCAACACATCCGGCTTCTTCTCCAGATAAAGTTGTCTTTTTCCAAGATCAACCGCACATTTTAGAATGGCCTGTTATTGTCACCGGTCCAACTCACATTTGTGCAGTAATCATGCTGTTTAATTTGCATCCTGTTATGCCACACCTGCCAGGCGGGTGGATGATCTTGGCAAAGATGAAGTGCTTGGCAATGTGGATTTTTTCGATCTTTCACTTCCACTCATGACAAATGGGGATGAAAACAGAATATTTTTGTTGTGCACTTATTTCATGAGATGGACATGAAATTTACAGTGGTATGTAAAAGTTTGGGCACCCCTGATGACTTCCATGATTTTCCTTTATCAATCATTGGTTGTTTGGATCAGCAATTTCAGTTAAATATATCATATAGCAGACGGACACAGTGATATCTGAGAAGTTTTTTTTTTCAAATATGTTTATTAAACTTTTTCATATAAGAGACAAAACAACACATATGAGGGTTTTCACAAAAATAAAAAGATGCACTGCATCATTTCACTTTTTAGAGCTGAAAAAAAAAATACATTACAAAACAAAAAAAAAGTGGTGGAATTCAAAATAAAAATTTAAGATGTGGCATTATATTGTGAGAAATAATCAATAAACGTTTTCCAAATTTTGTCAAAACTGTCAATTTTATTCTGTAAATCATACCGAATCTTCTTCATATGCAAAATATTAATGATTTCAGTTAGCCACATCTTAAACAGAGGAACTGTATCTGTTTTCCATAGTGTTAAAATAACCTTTTTTGCAATTATCATCCCGTAAGTGACAATATGCCGTTCAGAGGAGCTCATGCGTAAAAGAGAAGGGGAGTTTCCAAATAGAGCAATTTTTGGGTCTGGACTTAATGAACATTTATAAATTGTTGAGTACCAATTAAAAATATCATAAAGTGAAATGAAGTTTATAGGATTTACAGAAAGTGTGCAATAATTCTTTAAACAAAATAAGGCAGGTGCATAAATTTGGGCACCCCAACAGAAAAAAAATTACATCAATATTTAGTAGATCCTCCTTTTGCAAAACAGCCTCTAAATGCTTCCTATAGCTTCCAATGAGAGTCTGGATTCTGGATGAAGGTATTTTGAGCCATTCTTCTTTACAAACCATCTCCAGTTCAGTCAGGTTTGTTAGTTTCTGAGCATGGACAGCCCGCTTAAAATCACCCCACAGATTTTCAATAATATTCAGGTATGGAGACTGAGATGGCCATTCCAGAACGTTGCATGAATGTAGATTTTGAGCAGTGTTTAGGGTCACTGTCTTGTTGAAAGTTCCAGCCCCGGCGCAACTTCAACTTTGTCACTGATTCTTGAACATTGTTCTCAAGAATCTGCTGATGTTGACTGGAATCCATGTGACCCTCAAGTTTAACAAGATTCCAAGTACCTGCACTGGCCACACAGCCCCACAGCATGATGGAACCACCTCCAAATTTTACTGTAGGTAGAAAGTGTTTTTCTTGGAATGCTGTGTTCTTTTTCTGCCATGCATACTGCCCCTTATGTCTAAATAACTCAATTTGAGTTTCATCAGTCCACATCACCTTATTCCAAAATGAAGTTGGCTTGTCCAAATGTGCTTTAGCATACCTCTAGCAACTCCATTTGTGGCGTGTATGCAGAAAAGGCTTCCTCTGCATTACAGTATCATACAGCATCTTCTTGTGCAAAGTGCGCTGTATAGTTGAACGATGCACAGAGACACTATCTGCAGCAAGATCATGTTGTAGGTCTTTGGAGCAGGTCTGTGGGTTGACTATGACTGTTCTCACCATCCTTCGCTTCAGCTTATCTGAGATTTTTCTTGGCCTGCCACTTCAGGCCTTAACTAGTACTGTGCCTGCGGTCTTCTATTTCCTCACTATGTTCCTCACAGTGGAAACTGACAGCTGAAATCTCTGAAATAGCTTTTTGTATCCTTCTCCTAAACCATGATGTTGAACAATCTTTGTTTTCAGGTCATTTGAGAGGTGTTTAGAGGCTCCCATGTTTCCACTCATTAGAAGAGATGCAAAGAGGGGAAACATTTGTAAATGGCCACCTTAAATACCCTTTCTCGTGATTGGATTCACCTGTGTAAGGAGGTCAAGGGTCAATGAGCTTACCAAACCAATTCTGTGTTCCAATAATTAGTGCTAAATGTATTCAAATCAATAAAATGACAAGGGTGCCCAAATTTATGCACCTGCCCCATTTTGTTTAAATAATTATTGCACACTTTCTGTAAATACTAGAAGCTTCATTTCACTTCTCAAATATCACTGTGTTCTGCTTTATGATATATTTAACTGAAATTTCTGATCCAGACAACCAATGATTTATAAAGGAAAATCATGAAAACTATCAGGGGTGCCCAAACTTTTGCATACGACTGTATGTTTTTGTATAAAATAAATCTGTGTTATGGTGATTTAGGAGAGGAAAAATCCCCGAGACATTAACTGAACTGTGTAAGGCTCCATGGGGACAGATTAAATTAAATCAGACTATCCTTCCACTGCTCTTTGAGAAGATTTTGGACCAGAATCACAGTTTGTGGGGGGCCGATGTAAAGTCATCATCTTCCTTTAATTATCAAGGCAGTAATGGCAGCCATCTGTGTGACACAACAGAAATTCTGACATAAAGAAATGTAATTATAAAATCAAACCACCTCTATATGACACCACTGTCATGACTTCAAGTTGACACTGACATACTACAAGTGATGTGCTTTGGAAGTACTCCCTGTGTGTTGCCCGACAAATACAATAGGATCTAACACTAAGGTAGGATGAGGTGATGAGAGTAAACTGGCTTAGGAAACCGATACAAAGACTTGGCTCCACTAGTGGTTGACTGTTTTAGCCCACACTGTCAACATCTGGTCAAGCTTCTGTCATGGATACTTACTTTTTAATGGACTGGAAGGTTTACGACCTTCTTCTTTCTGGACATTAAACAGTGACGCCTGACCGTGTCTAGCCTCATTGTCTCAACTAACTCAGCCCCACTATTTAATTTGGAACACACCAGACAGCGTTCAGTTTCTTTTAAGTGAAGAGACACGCATGTGAACAGACAACTTGAACATATCCCATCATGCCTGAGAGACATCACAGCCTCTATTGTTAAGATATGAATCTCTTTCCCTATATTTCTCTTAGACCAAGAGAAAAAATACAGACACATTTGGCCAGATGCTCCAAACATATCCTATTATATTTTTATTCAGAAAACACATTTCATGATGTAATATCCAACTCTGGGACCTTTATAAAGTTAAATTTCTCACTGTGGGTGTCCAGCTGCTCTGGACAGTGACTGAATTTGTATAAAAGTGGAGGAGTCCTGTGGCAAGCTATTATAATCATCATGCAGCACCCAGTCCTCTGACACTTCAGAGCATCTAAAAGGCTGAAAAGTAAGGATTAGCTGCCCCATGATGTGCAGGGGTGGGGTTGAACCATCACACTTTAATCTGTAGACAGCATATGTACAGATATTTTCCCAAAAAGAACAACTTTTAACTATTTTTCATGGATGCGTCTGTGTTCAATCACCGTCTTCGCTGGTGTGCGTCTCTGTCCCTCCTTCATTGTCGACCTCCTCCAGAGCCCCGTGCTCGCTGTATGGGCTCTCGCTGTGGGGGGCAAAAAAAATATACACATATTAGGGTCATTGCTCAGTCAAGGTTCAAAGGTCAGCCTGGAGTTAGCCTTAAAATCTCAGGCTAGTGAAGGTGAAAGTGAGTAAAAGGAGGCGGGGATAATACTGAGGGACAGTTCAAACAGAGGTCACTATCAGCATTCCATGAGAAGCTTACGTTGCCTCTCTGTGGTTGGTCTTCATTTCTAAAAGGTTTCCTTCTGGCATCACGCTGAGAGACTGGCGGTAATGCCGGGCAGATTACCCCCTTCCTGGAATGGAACGTGTCCTCCCTACTAACATACCACCAGCTGCCTCCTCGTCTTGGAGAAAGGGAGGCAGCCAAGACAACAAATCACCCCAGGGCTTGATGTGCCACCGGGGGGATGTGGTCACCCCGGGAAGGACGATTAGCTCCAGCCAGGGATAAATCCCCACTAGCCTATGGTGATGTGCGGGTCACGAGCAGTGAGCGAGCGAGTTAGAGAGAGGGGCATAGGTTTTGGGCCTGACAAAGAGCCACAGTCAGGTTTACACAGAATTAAAGGCCTGTATGTAGGACAGTTTAAGTCATTATTACTTTCCACATGAACTCCCTTCAGTAAATGTTCCCGCACACATCAAACAGAATCCAGTAAAAGCTGAATGGGCTCCACTGACCTTATCAGCCCTCCTGATTTGGTGACTATGAAATGGCATTCAGGGTCAGCTTTTGTGATATAAGATAAATGACTGAAATGTGTTCCTGTATATCACACCGCTAGCACTGTGCAATGCTAATATAATAAATGCTGTTGTTTGATGCATATCTACTTGTCATGAGTCAAGTTTTAACTAGTTTTTTTTTGGTCAAATATTTTGAATTACTCCTGGTAATTTCCCCTCTGCATTACGAGGTATTTTCATTCTTGTGGTATTTATTATTTGTGCTTTTATTGTGATGTTTCCGCTGTTTGCTCTGGTTAGTTTACTTCCAGATTTTTGTATACCATGTTCATATGTCCCCACATCTCAAAAGTTAACTGGTCGATTTTAGTTGCCAGATTGTATTAGGCTCTGCCCTGCTCTCTAGCATTACTCTGTTTTTGACTCCATTTTAGTGACCTTTGGTACTAGTCCAGACTCCAATTTCTTCACTTACTAGTTTGGCTCTGGTTACTGTGTTCTGATTCCATGTTACAGAACTTTGCTGCCATTCCACTCCTGTTTTCCACCTATTATTTTGGTATTATGAGAATCCCTGAGTATAGAACTCTGTCTGTGACTTGGATAATTGTACAGTCAGGCCCTTGAAAGGCTGTTGTCATTGAGAACTCTGGTTACTGAACTCTGCCTGGATATTTTTTTTTTTTTTTGATTACTCTTCTGCTTCTTCCCTCAAATATACTGAGGTTGTTTTGGACAAATTACCACATACCTGACCCAAGCCTGTATCTCTGACTATTCCTCTTGCGTGCCATGTTGTTGCTGTAGCTGTTAAAATATTTCTTGTGAACAATAACATCTGTTCAACTGTCCTTTGTTGTGGTTCTCTGCATTGGGGTCCCTGCCAAGACTGATTACATCTACAGTAAGTATTTCATTCACTGAAGCAAAAAAGAGAAAAAAAAATGCCACAAACATAACAAAAAGACATGTTGCTTCAGTTCTATTATATATCTGTATCTATTTCAACATAACCCTCTGTGTGATTTTTAACATCAGTGCAAATGAAAATTGTGACAGACTGAACAGTAATAATATGAAGATAGAAACTCATACGAGTATATGCTGCTTTTTTACTTTTCTTATTTTGTTGCAAATACTCTCCATAGCTTCAGATGCAAAGGTCATGTGCTCTTCTGTGTCAAATGCACACAAAGACTACTTCAATGTTTGATGGTGCTATAGTACAAAACCCTTCTGAAAATCACTTAATAGTAAAATAAGATAATACTGGCACTTTTTCAACTCGTGTGCCAGTCACTAATCAAAGTGAGCTGCCAATTTTGGTTTTCCGAAACTCTTAAAGCCTCCTTCCTCAAAACCTCTTACAGTATGTAGAAGTAATTTCTATACAGGCCTTGAGTCACACTGGTAGCAGTGCTTATCCCCATATTTCTCAGTGTGAAGCAGATAAGAGTCAGTATGGCTCCTCCTGGCTGGGACACAGGTTACTTCCCCAGCCAAGGCCGGTGCCCATTTATTGCTCTGTGGTCTGGAACAATGCAGAAGAACTGCACAAACAGGTAGCATCATTGGGAATCAAACCCAAGTTAAGCAGCCCGACTGTATCCCGAGCTACCTGTTCTGCCATCAAATCTTCACAATAAAATTCTCCCTCTCTTTTTTTTGACCAGTCATCAATCTAAGCTTGTTTCCTTCACTCAGACGGTCATCTGTGCTGTTTCAGAAAACTCCTGAGAATGTCAGACTGAATGTCCCCTGATATGCAGGGCACTTACCTGTCTGCTTGGGCCTGAACTGATTCCGGGCTCACGGCCGTGTCTGCATCTGCAAGACGTAACTACAAACCAGTTCCAACCAGAACTATCAGGCTGATGTGAAAATGTGGCTGTCACAGCTACTGTTCCACATTTGAGTTCTGGTGAGATGAGGTGTTCGAAGAACATTTCTGCAACAGGAGGTCCTGATTTGTTCTGGTACACTGTTCTGACATTTCACCACCCCGTCTTTGGTAATTAGAGTGGTTGATTCAGACAGTCTGGCACGTAAAGTTGATGAACATGCTCAATCCATTATGTTCTGAGACCACAGACATAACTGGTTTGTGCAATTCATAGAATCAAGTAAACCATCACACTACCGACACAGCTGCAACATTAAGCATCAACTTGGCACTCACTCACGCACGCACGCACGCACGCACGCACGCACGCACGCACGCACGCACGCACGCACGCACGCACGCACGCACACACACACACACACACACACACACACACACACACACACACGCGCCTGCACGCTGAGTGAGTCCCTAACAAGAGAAGGTTGGCTGAGTGCCTTTGTTCCATTCATTGTTAAAAAAAAAAAAAGTGGAATGAGAAAACCACTGCCATCTGTCTGACTCTCAGACCTACAATGATTTAGGACATCTGCCGAGCTGCAAGAAATTATATCATCAGAATGTTTTCTGTCTCAACTTTCACCCCTCCAAGACTTAATATCACGGCATCACGATTTTCATATACACAGGCACCTTTCCTCACTACAAAACCAATGTGCCAGACTCTGGCACATTGGTGAACCCAAAAGCAATGATGGGTGACAATCTGCTTTCATGTTTTTCCTGAAATACACCAATGACTAATTAGGTGACCAAGTACAACCCATTTGGGCACTGCACCCTGCTTTGTGGTCAGATTTTGTGTCGTGTAAATAGCATTGCTGAGCTGCACATGCTCCAAATGCACGTGCTATGTGCTTTAGACCATCAAGGTGAGGCGCTAGGCAGTGTGTCAATGTGGTTTGAACCGTAAAGATCAGTCAGAGTGGTATTACAATTTTTTTTTGATAAGACAAAGTTTTAATCAAATAGACTGGAAATGTCTGATTCAAACTCAATTTCAAAAGTACTCCGTCGACATTAGCTAGTACATGCCTGCTAAATATGCACAAATAGATGGTTAAATAAATCAAAAGGGGAAAAAAAACGTATTGGGTTGCCACATGCCACCAGAACAGTTCAAAGCAGTTTGGCACTGATTCTACCAGTCTCTAGATCTTTACTGCAGAGATGGAATACCATTCTTCCAAAATATAGTCCCTCATTACACAGTTAAACTGAACACTCTATTTTAATACAATAATTAAATCAATCAATAAATCAATAATGTAACTCAAACTTTGAAAAAAGTTATAGTCACTCATTTTCATTAATTAAACTAACTCAAAAATGAACTGTTGTCATAACAACTCAGTTCCTTTAAGTGCATTTAAAGTTTTGGGGCATTTAAGTATTGGTGATGTATTTCCAGTCCATTCCATTCACTCATTTTAATTGAGGAGCTTATGTAATAGAGGCCAACAGGTGTCGCTGTGCATATGTAGTTAGTAAACCTCATTCCCAACAGCTCAAAAGAAACCTCTGGTCACAAGGCCAGAGCCCTGGGTTTTAGCCTTCTGGTTAGAGAGTCCAACTTCCATACCGGACATCGTGAGTTTGCGTACCAAGGGGAGCGAATGGGTGGAGTCATAACAACACAACGCAGAGTCAACAAGTAAACCAAAGAATGCATCAAAAAATGTAATGCAAATTTTTTTAGGCAGAAATTTGTCACTTTTTTATTGAAAAACATAAACTAGATTTATATAAGTTTAATGAACTATAAATTGTTAAGTTACTAAAACTTTAACAATTACATTTTTGAAAATTATTTTATTTAAGTTGGCAAACTCAAACAGTTTAAGGCAATCGGTTTCCTCAAATGGTATGAGTTCAACTAACTCATTGAGTTTTACAGTGTATTTTTTTTTTTTTTTTTGGACATGCATTTGTCCAAATTCTTCCATAGCTGTTCAACTGGGCTGACATCTGGTAACTGCATTTTTATCCATGCTTCAGAATATGAATGGGTGTTAATTAGTTAACTGTAACACTTATCTGCAGTTGTTGTTTCTCCACTCATTTATTCTGGTTTCTCCTTTAATTTGCCACCTGTCTTTATGTATGCATGCTCCTTTGTTTCTCACCAATAGTCTCCTCCGGCCATGCACTTCTCATAGATGGGTCCGTCCAGTTCTTTGGCATCAGGAAAAATGGTTTCATGGTGGATGATGATGGTCTTGATGATTTCATTGACATGAGCCTGGCAAGAGACTTGATCCTGACTGTCCGGTGTGGGCATCAGTGTTGGACCAAAACATATGGCCAGATTATAAGGATCCATCATGTTCTCATCACTGTACTGGGACAAGCTGGAAGGGTGGCCAGTCGAGTGAAGGAGGGGGAGGATGAGAGGAAATACATTTTACAAAAAGGCAAAGAAAGCAGTAAAAAATTAACAGGCCATTACTCAAGCTGTTTAAGTGTGAAATTTAGTGGTTAGTGTCTGTAAACGTACTGGTTGAGGAAGGCAAAGAGGTAGCGCATGACGACGAGGACTGATCGTGGAATGGTTAGGAGGATCTTACGGATGTAAAGTGCTCTCTCATATAGGTTGTCTATTCCTGTAGTGGATAAAAAACGTACAAGAAGGTATTATTTTACAACAAAGTAAAATGCATCTGGCTGAGAGGAAGCACATTTAGTTCAGTTTCAGTAGAAGAAACGGAATGATATCCTGAGTCCTGTTTGTCCGCTCATCACAGCTTAAACTCAGGTTAAATGTAACATATTGTAAATGTGCAAATGTACTAGAAAAGCACACATATTCACATATTGACCATTCACACGCAAATTCACCAGGATATAAAAACAGGCGATTAGAAAACCAGAGTCGGTTACTTATCGGAACCATCCTACCTCCCAGCAAAGGTTTAACAATGCATATGTGTGTGTGTGTGTGTGTGTGTGTGTGTGTGTGTGTGTGTGTGTGTGTGTGTGTGTGTGTGTGTGTGTGGTGGCCACAGGAAATACACTACATATGTGACAGTGACCTTCATCTCAACCTATGTACTGTATCTTGCTGTCAGAAGGAAGGAAGTGGAGGAAAAGGAGGCCAGCGCTCATCATTAGCATTTGATAACAAGGATACCAAATGTTTCATCCTGCTCTAAATGAAAACAGCTTTTGTCAACAGATTTGTGCACATTTCTCTTTCATTTTTCTGCAGTACAGAATTGAACATATTGAAGACAAGAGATTTTCTAAATATATCACAGGACTATCATTATAACAGAAAAAAACAAAACTGAAAATGTTTCTTCTAATGTACAACATCAACATGCTGGAGAATTACATGTGTTCCACTTTAGTGCTTTAAGCAGCCTATTTTATTTGGCTGTGGTCGGGTCGAGCTGGTGGTTAAAAATAGACCTGTCACCTTCCAGCCACTAAGTGCTATCTGGGATTTGGTCCTCTGGGATCCATGTGATGCATTTCATCATTCATGAGTAACTGAAAGGCTCCTGAGCACTTCAGAAGGTATGATTTAAAGACACCCTCCTGCAAATCCTTGTAATTCAGTGGCAAACACATCAAGTGCATGCACAAAAAAAAAAAAAAATTATCCTGCAAATTCCAATGTAAACAGTGTTGCTACTTTGATGTAAGCTGACAGGCACTAAATGGGAAAATGATGCTGAAGCTGGTCTGAGTTGCTCCATATGGAATAAACAGTCTTTAATATGGAGCCTGCTGGGCGCAGAGCCCCGACTGCAAACACTGGCATGCTGAACTGGAGAATGTAAACAGGGAATCCCCATCACTCATTTTACACAAATGTGCACCCAATGATGCGCGCACATGCGTCCACACACACATGCAGTAGTACGATCATTCACGTGCTTGTTCAAATGTTTGTCAACACAACCAAAAACATTCCCTTGTCACACAGTTGAAGCCACTGTGTCAAATTATGCCGCTGATGAACCATTTTTACTAAGAGCAGCTTATTACCAGAGAAATCAGCAGCTGGTGGACTCGTCGGTGTCAACAGAAGCCTTCATTTTGTTGTTTCCCCATCCACTAGCGCCTTGCTGGCTACCAGCAGAACATGCAGACAACAGAGTCTTCAAAATATTTGTTGGTGATGTGGATAATTTATCAAAATGGTCAAATAAAGTGGCTATAAAAATGCTGATGTCTGAGGCAAAGCAAATTTAGGAATTCATTGCAGGGAGCAAAATAAATTCTTCTTCTTCATGGATCACCGGACCATCCCACGTGTTCAATACAAACAACAGACCCTGTAGCCAGTAAGTGTGTTTGGACATTTGAAAATGAATACTTAAGTTGCTTAAATGTTTAAATCCCACTCAATCAGGAATAGTAAAGCAGAGCACAATGGCTACCTGTGCAAAAGTGTCAAATACTGCAGTTCCTTGAGTGGCCACTTAAGGCGGGCTCCAAAAGTGAGTCACTCCTCATAGATATCCATGTTAAAATGTTCAATTTTACAGCAGAAATGAACATGTTTACAGCCTGGTAGGAAGAAAAAAAAAAAAAAAAAAAAAGGTTTTGGACCCCTTAGCTAGTTCCTGTATTGGGGGGGGGGGGGGGTAATTTTAAATGTAACTCATCAGTTTAAACCATCTGCATCCATAAAGTGTGAATATTAGGGAGTGCTGTTGCTTTAAGTGACAGCTGCTTTCCTGTGAATGGAGTCCAGAGTCCTGCTTGCAGCAGCTGCTAGCCGCTGTGAACTCAACCATGTTCATTCTCTCTGAGCATTTTATTAAAAATATCGCAGATAATGTGGCTTGCTGATGTGTTAGCTGTACTGACGGACCATCTAAAAAGTCAGTGTTCCAGTATTTCCTTCCAGTGAAATTTTAGTATAATTTAATTTGTCTGTTACCATTAATCAGCAGGTATCGAGAGGTTGGTGGTGCTATCTCCACCGCTACTCCGAGGCAATATGCTAAACCACCTGTTATGAAAACAACTGGCCAGTCTGCAAACAATATGCATTTATAAAACACCTGAACTAAGATTAGCCTGCTAGCTTTAGCATTGTTTTGTAGCAACTCAGAGATGAGAGGGCATGTGTTCAGGGTTCATTTGACCCATCCAAGTTCACACCAGTCTTGTCCATGCTCCACCATCATTTATGGATTTCCAAGAGTTAGGAGGATTGAGACATTACTTAGCTGGTCTAATTTGGAACTCACTTTCTTTGAACGTCAAACGTGCACTTCCATCACACACTGTGTGATGTCACAGAGACTTTATCCAACATACAAGGGGCAACTGAGACGTTTTGCGCGTAACCTAGAAAAAGTAGGGCGTGGTTCTCCATCTTTTGCGTTCTGTGAAACCGACTTTTCTAAACCTTGCGCCCAGTGAGTTAAAATGTCACACATACTCGAGAAATGTTGTGTTCTCAGAATGTAAAAGATGGAGAACCACGTTCCTACCTTTTCTGGGTCGGGCTCAAAACTTCTCAATCGGCCCTCCTACATACACACTATGGATAATAGTTGGGCTAGCCATACACAGACCTGGATTTGAAGCTACTTATTAACTTTGAGATTACTTGTGTATAACACATCAAGGTGATTTACGAGAGATTGTATGATTTGGTGAAGCATACTGGTAAATAATTGGTAAATAACTGATCTAAAAACAGATCAATTATTTTCAATGGAATAATTTTATAAGACAAAAAAAAAAAAAAAAAAGAAGAAAAAAGAGAGAAAATGCTCTCATTATACAGCAGCAAGTCTCGACAGAGTTTGTGCGTTCTTACTGATGCAGGAAAGCAGATCACTGAATCTCTCTTTGGGGAACAGAGGATTCTCCAAACCTCGGAAGTAGAGTTTGAGAACACCTGCCACTGAGTTGATGTCATGATTACTCTCATCATCTGTGAGAGGGTCATTTCCTAAGACACACATCAGAAGAAAAATAATTTAATACAAGCACAATTATAGGTGAAACATGCTTTATTAAAACACACACAATAACTCAAAACACTGCTAATTCCTAAATGTATAAAACAGATCTAAAAGAAGCTTATTTGTTGAGTCGATGAACAAGAGCACCCGTCTGGTAGATTAAGAGATGAACCTGTACCTCTCTCAAATGAGTTCTTGATGTCATTGACCTCCAGCTGGGATCCAGACACACGGAATATTCCTTGATGCTGAAGGCCTACATGGAGAAAGACAAAAAGCTAAGCACATAAATGCTAAACAGAAAACAAAATCCTTCTCGTAATGTAAATCCACCATAAGAACTTTAACACTCAGCAAATAATGCAGACTTTACACGCGTCTAAATAGGCACATCTTGTTTGTTAAGCCCCCTCACTTTCCTCACTGAGGATAATTAATGAGTCAGGAAGTCTGCAATTAAGATTAACTCAAATGTCTTCAAACCAGGATTAGGATTTAACAAGGGAAGAGGTTAAGGGTCAGGAGGAAACAGAGTGCATTCGGAAAGTATTCACAGCACTTCACCTTTTCCACATTTTGTAATGTTACAACCTTATTCTAAAATGGCTGAAATTCATTTTATTCTCAAGGATCAATGAAATTCACACATGAAGTATACACTGTATGCCCTACTTTGACAGCCTACGGTGCACCCAGAAAGTATTCACAGCTGTGTCCAAACACACTTACTGGCCGCAGGGTCTGTTGTTTGTATTGAACACGTGGGAAGGTCCGGTGATCCGTGATTTTTACACATTTTATTATGTTACAGCCTTATTCTGAAATGAATGAATTTAATTTTTTCCCCTCAAAATTCTATGAACAATACCCCATAATGACAATGTTTGATTGATAAATTGATAAATAAATAAATAATGGCCCAGTCACATGGCATACAACAATTCGAAAAAAGTAAAAAAGTCACAATTCGTTGATAAAAGGTGGACGAACAATCTTTATCACCGAACAGCCTGCAAACCAAGAGCGCAAAAGGGACGAAAGAGGAACAAAATGAAACCGAAGCTAATGTTGATCTCCATGCTTTAAACGAAACGCGTCTGGAGCCACTGCTGGGGCAGTGTGTGTCTGCATCTCTGAGTTCCAGGACTCGGCCCTGGGACAGAGCTCATAGCACCTGAGTACTGGAGAAACTGCAAACAGAAGCTGTGGAGATCTGTGCACACGTCGGTGGACCCACCTGCTCTGGTTCCTCGTCCATAACAAAAGAGGGATCATCTCCTTCATTCATTAGAATCAACACTGTCTGACGACACGCTGGGCGCTATGTCTTGATTCAATAAAAACAAACCCAAACAAACTCTGGTGTGCCATAGTGACTGCTCTATCACTATATTATGTTACTAAGCCATGTATATTGATTTCTAACAGAAAACTGTCAAAAGGGGGAATAAATATAAGTGTAAAGATGACTGAATATATCAGAGCAGTAAACTGATCAGTCCGTGTGAACGCGCATTGACTCCCCGTGTGTGGTTATTCCACGAGCTGCCACTGATCCACATTGTGAATTCTGCCTTCCAGATAGCTCTTTATATATTCATTTGATTTATCTACCTGTTGCCACATGTACAGAACGGCTGGATTGTCAATCTTATACTCATATTGTTATATTTATTAAAAAAAATAAGCACACGCAGAAGCTGCTGCTGCCGCTGCGTTCAAGTACCGCCAAAAATTACACAGCTTTTTTGTTGTTTCAAATTCAGCAGTTTCTTGTGGCAAAATAATTAATTATATCCACACAAAAGATTAATTCTGTCCTATATAAAGTGACTGAGCCCAGTGAAGCTGACCCCCCCCCCCCGATATATATATATATATATATATATATATATATATATATATACATACATACATATATATAAAAAATCCAAGCAAACAGGCTGAGTTTGCACTGTAATTTCCGACAGTACATGAATACAGCGGCGGCAGCAGCAGCAGCGTTCAGAAACGGCTTCTGTACTGTGTGAAAACATTCAGCTGGTCGAATGAAGTCAAACTAAACACTAACGTTACAAAAACTAAGCAAACGATTAAGAAACGTCAAGAACGACAGCAAAACGAAATATGGATGGATTGAGATTTTCGGTGGCATTCATTCAAATTTTTCAACAGTTTAAAAATCCTGACGAAGTGCCAGCTGCAGGAACAAAGCTGAGCGAAGGTTAAACGATGCCAACGAAAGTCAACGAAAGTCCAGATTTCTTGTATCGTTTGGGCTTTGTTGCCCTTCATTAAGTGCCGTATGACTGGGCCATAAGAGATCACATGTACACAAGTATTTGCAACCTTTGTCATTAAGCTCAAATTGAGCTCAGATGCATCCTGTTTCCACTGATCATTGTTGAGATGTTTCTACAGCTTAATTGGAGTCCACTTGGGTAAATTCAATTGATTGGACATGATTTGGAAAGACATACACCTGTCTACATATAAGGTCCCACAGTTGACTGTGTATGTCAGAGCACAAACCAAGGATGAAGCCAAAGGAACTGACTGTAGACCTCAGAGACAGGATTGTCTCAAGGCACAAATCTGGGGAAGGGTACAGAAACATTTCTGCTGCTTGGAAGGTCCCAATGGGTACAATGGCCTCTATCATCCATAAATGGAAGAAGTTCAGATCCACCAGGTCTCTTCCTAGAGCTGGCCGCCCAACTAAACTGAGCAATCGGGGAGAAGGGCCTTAGGCAGGGAGGTGACCAAGAAACCGATGGTCACTCTGTCAGAGCTCCAGCATTCCTCTGTGAAAAGAGAAGAACCTTCCAGAAGGACAACCATCTCTGCAGCAACCACCACTCTGGCCTGTATGGTAGATGGAAGGCACTCCTTAGTAAAAGGCACATGGTAGCCCACCTGGAGTTTGCCAAAAGGCACCTGAAGGACTCTCAGACCATGAGAAACAAAATTCTCTGGTCTGATGAGAACAAGGCTGAACTCTTTGGTGTGAATGCCAGGTGTCATGTTTGCAGAAAACCAGGCACCATCCCTGCAGTGAAGCATGGTGGTGGCAGCATCATGCTGTGGGGATGTTTTTCAGCATCAGGAACTGGGAGACTAGACTGAGGGAAAGATGATTACAGCAATGTACAAAGACATCCTGGATAAAAACCTGCTCCAGTGCCCCAGATCTCAGACTGGGGTGGCGGTTCATCTTTCAGCAGGACAATGACTCTAAGCACACAGTCAAGATATCAAAGGAGTGACTTCAGGACAACTCTGTGAATGTCCTTGAGTGGCCCAGCCAGAGCCCAGACCTAAATCCAATTGAACTTTGCTGGAGAGATCTGAAAATGGCTCTGCACCGCTCGACATCCAACCTGATGGAGCTTGAGAGGTGCTGCAAAGAGGAATGGGCAAAACTGCCCAAAGATAGTTGAGCCAACCTTGTGGCATCATATTCAACAAGACATGAGGCTGTAATTGCTGCCAAAGGCGCATCAACAAAGTATTGAGCAAAGGGTGTGAATACTTATGTACATGTGATTTCTTAGTTATTTTATTTTCAATAAATTTGCAAAAAAGTAAAAAAAAAATATATTTCTTTATGTTGCCCTTATGAAGTGTTGTGAGTAGAATTTTGAGGGAAAAAAATTAATTTACTCCATTCTGGAATAAGGCTGGAACATAATAAAATGTGGAAAAAGTGAAGTGCTGTGAATACTTTCAGGATGTACTGTAATTAGTTTCTTTGCAACTTTCTCTCTGCACAGCAGGAATTGGCAACTGATGCAGCAGCACCCCACAAACACACCTCACTGTTGTCATGGTTTTATACTTAAATGCAAAAAGCAAAAACACAAAAAACAAAACACAAACCCAACCCCAAAAACAAACAAACAAAAAAACCCAAACAAACCTGAGTGTGTTTATCAGTGTAACTCAAACCAGTATTCTTACTCATCATGGGGTCTAAAACATCAGTGTGCCTCACGGAAAGATTACCATAAATGAAATGAGATGGGCACCTCTTTGTAGTACTTCATGGGATTCGTCATGTCATGTCAGGACGAAGTATTAGTGCCTTCTGTCAATGTCGTGAAGGTTTCATGGCACTGTTGCCTCATAGCAAAAAGTTCCTGGGTTGGAATTGGACCAGGTGCTTTTCTGTGTGTGTTTGCATGAGCTCCACGTGTTCGCATGGGTTCCCTCAGGAACGTATTGATTGCTCAGGTAGGGAGAATTGACCACAGGTGTGACTGCAAGTATGAATGAGTTTGTCTGTCTATGGAATAGGGTCCCGTGACCTTTAACTGGAATAACCGGGTTCAAAAATGGGTGGATATTTCATAATGATGAGAAAATCTTGTTTTAATTTTGTTGTACATTGTATAATGACAATAAAAGGCATTCTATTCTAAAAGGTAATGCACGCTATATTTACAGAAGATTTTTTTCCTTGTGATGCACAAGCAACGGTTGCATCATGGTGACATCTTGTTGACGTATTTACACATGATGTCATACCTTACTGGCATTGCAACATATCTGTGACATTTTGTACTGACGTCATGAAAATTTATGATGATTACTGCTAACTTTCTGTGAGGTCTAGATGAGGTCGTGGCAGTGTCTTACGACAATGCTGCGTGGTCGTAACGGCATTGGGGCAATGTGTTAACAGTGTCAAAGCCAAATGGCCAAGGACTGTTATGAACTACAGTTTGTGGTGGTTCAGCTTATAGATCCTTACAATTTATGAAACTACAAACCCGTATGAAACTCAAAACTATTCAGACTGACTTGGTGGAAACAAAAACTGACATTTGAATTTGTGCCGTTCTAACTCACCATACAGATTAATGTAACGAATACAGCTTTCAACCACACGTGGAATTGCTTGTCCAGAGTCCTTTAAATGTAAAACAGGCAAGCACACAGAAAAGTCAGACTGCATATAATTTGACATTTTATTACAACATGATGTTAAAGGATGTTTACAAAAACACACACACAATCATTATGAGAATTTGACAAGAGTGGATGCAAAGAGAGGGTAAGTATGTAGAGATGTGACTGAGACAGACTGACTTCACTTGTGCAGAGATGGTATGCTATTGAATGTGCTATTTCCTTTAGAGGTGGTGAGATAAGAGCGTAAGTACCATCACCTTAAGGCGTGTGCAATAATGGGTCACCAATTGAAAGGTTTTAGTTGCAGCTCATCTCCTCAGTAAGTCATTTCACTGATCAGCACCACTGTGAGTTGCAGCAAAAACATTCAGCCTGTTGGTCTTTCACGGGATGCACTGAAACTGCTAATTCCTGTTTTAAGTTAAAAAAAATCATTTTCCAGTCATGCGTTCGAAGCACAGACTTCACTCTTACTTCTGCCTCTGTGCTGGACAGGGGATCATGCTTGTAATGATATACTGGATCTGTTTAGAGTGCACAAGGAAGACACGCACACAGACCAAATACAGTATCTATGCCAAAATTGACTATGTGTTAATAGAGTGAAGCTGCACGGGCTCAAGCACAAGTCTGATGCAACAGGATTATGTAAGACTATCAGTCTGAATGGGTGCAGCTGAAATATGACTTTTTTTCACAGTTAAATCCGATATTGGCTTTGATGCTGGAAGCGGTTTCCTTTGTAAATTTCCAAACATAATTTCAGATAAAGATGCAGTCTGCTGATTTGCTGCATCAGCTGCACTGCTGACTGACAAGTTGACCGGCTTGGCAGTAATTTTTAATGAGAAAACGCTCAAGTCGTTCAGTCTGTCTCAGTATTCTCACATCATTTCATTAAGAAGATAAACACTGCACACATGACAGTGCAATGCTGCAGGCCAGAGCAGTGAAAAGAGTGCAACCAAGCAGGATGGGCACCATCCAAGATACTTTAAGGTGTCTACCTGATGTCGAGCATGTGAGTTCCGTCGTCCACGGCTAGGGTGAAATGTTGCAAGAGCCACAGATGGATGTGGAGAGAGAGAAAGAGAGACAGAAAGAGAGAGCGAGAGGGAGGGAGAGAGAAAGAAAGGGAGAAAAGCAAGACCCACTTTAGGATCACAGCAGCTACCCACGAAAGCCCGATCATGACACTGTGTGCTGAAATCACACCCGAAGGAAAACAGTGGAAACCTGATGACGCCCGACACTTTCACCAATGACAGACCGTGAAGAGGCTGGAGGAGGGAAGCTGCATACGTCCCGCCAAACACTTGCTATCACTTATACTGCTGTTTTTGCCGGCTTATGCTCTGATTGCTTTGGGGGGATAGAATACCTCTGACAGAGCAGCTCGGTGATGCCAGGTCAGCAGCGAGTCAGAAGAGCTGACTGAAAAACATTTATTCCTCCAACTGCCAATCCTTTTCACCCACAGCCTTTCAAATCTATCAGCGTCACCTCCTGTGTTTGCAAATTTATACGAGCAGGGCCGACAGAGTTATGTGAATCATCGGAAAGGCTTCCAGAAGTCATCTGGGCACAGAGGTGTGTTGCTGATTATAAAAGTAAAGCAAAGATACTTTAGTGGAACCCATCGATGACAGCCAGAAAAGAAAGAGCATGACAGAAAACAGAACGGGGGGGGGGGGGGGGAGCAATATGGAGAAGCTTGACTGGTAATCAGTACCTTGATAAATGACTCCAAATTGCCATTAAATAACCTAACATTAATCATGGAGCGGGGTCTAGCCCGCCGGGTTCCAGTGTTGGTTTTGTATGGCCCGTTGGGATGTCTAGAATACAGAAAATGTATCACAGTACATGTATGTATCACATCCCGCACATATATTCTCCATTTTCAACAATCTTTATCTTCTTAATCTTTACACCTGCTGACTCAAGATTACTGACAAGAAAACAAGAACATCTTCAGATTCCTCTGACACAGCTCAGTGAATACAAACAATTTATTCTAGGTTATGTATACAGAGTGGGAAATAAGTATTTGACTCCCTGTCAATTTTGCAGGTTTTCCCACCTACAAAGAACAGAGAGGTCTATAATTTTTATCGTAGGTACAGCTCAACTGTGAGAGACAGTATCTATAAAGAAAAATCCAGAAAATCACAATGTATGATTTTTAAATAATTAATTTGCATTTTATTGCATGAAATAAGTATTTGATCATCTGCCAACCAGCAAGAATTCTGGCTCTCACAGACCTGTTAGTTGTTCTTTAGCTAATTATAGGCCAATCTCCAACCTTCCTTTTCTCTCAAAAATTCTTGAAAGGGTAGTTGTAAAACAGCTAACTGATCATCTGCAGAGGAATGGTCTATTTGAAGAGTTTCAGTCAGGTTTTAGAATTCATCATAGTACAGAAACAGCATTAGTGAAGGTTACAAATGATCTCCTTATGGCCTCGGACAGTGGACTCATCTCTGTGCTTGTTCTGTTAGACCTCAGTGCTGCTTTTGATACTGTTGACCATAAAATTTTATTACAGAGATTAGAGCATGCCATAGGTATTAAAGGCACTGCGCTGCGGTGGTTTGAATCATATTTGTCTAATAGATTACAATTTGTTCATGTAAATGGGGAATCTTCTTCACAGACTAAAGTTAATTATGGAGTTCCACAAGGTTCTGTGCTAGGACCAATTTTATTCACTTTATACATGCTTCCCTTAGGCAGTATTATTAGACGGTATTGCTTAAATTTTCATTGTTACGCAGATGATACCCAGCTTTATCTATCCATGAAGCCAGAGGACACACACCAATTAGCTAAACTGCAGGATTGTCTTACAGACATAAAGACATGGATGACCTCTAATTTCCTGCTTTTAAACTCAGATAAAACTGAAGTTATTGTACTTGGCCCCACAAATCTTAGAAACATGGTGTCTAACCAGATCCTTACTCTGGATGGCATTACCCTGACCTCTAGTAATACTGTGAGAAATCTTGGAGTCATTTTTGATCAGGATATGTCATTCAAAGCGCATATTAAACAAATATGTAGGACTGCTTTTTTGCATTTACGCAATATCTCTAAAATTAGAAAGGTCTTGTCTCAGAGTGATGCTGAAAAACTAATTCATGCATTTATTTCCTCTAGGCTGGACTGTTGTAATTCATTATTATCAGGTTGTCCTAAAAGTTCCCTAAAAATCCTTCAGTTAATTCAAAATGCTGCAGCTAGAGTACTAACGGGGACTAGAAGGAGAGAGCATATCTCACCCATATTGGCCTCTCTTCATTGGCTTCCTGTTAATTCTAGAATAGAATTTAAAATTCTTCTTCTTACTTATAAGGTTTTGAATAATCAGGTCCCATCTTATCTTAGGGACCTCGTAGTACCATATCACCCCAATAGAGCGCTTCGCTCTCAGACTGCAGGCTTACTTGTAGTTCCTAGGGTTTGTAAGAGTAGAATGGGAGGCAGAGCCTTCAGCTTTCAGGCTCCTCTCCTGTGGAACCAGCTCCCAATTCAGATCAGGGAGACAGACACCCTCTCTACTTTTAAGATTAGGCTTAAAACTTTCCTTTTTGCTAAAGCTTATAGTTAGGGCTGGATCAGGTGACCCTGAACCATCCCTTAGTTATGCTGCTATAGACGTAGACTGCTGGGGGGTTCCCATGATGCACTGTTTCTTTCTCTTTTTGCTCTGTATGCACCACTCTGCATTTAATCATTAGTGATCGATCTCTGCTCCCCTCCACAGCATGTCTTTTTCCTGGTTCTCTCCCTCAGCCCCAACCAGTCCCAGCAGAAGACTGCCCCTCCCTGAGCCTGGTTCTACTGGAGGTTTCTTCCTGTTAAAAGGGAATTTTTCCTTCCCACTGTAGCCAAGTGCTTGCTCACAGGGGGTCGTTTTGACCGTTGGGGTTTTACATAATTATTGTATGGCCTTGCCTTACAATATAAAGCGCCTTGGGGCAACTGTTTGTTGTGATTTGGCGCTATATAAAAAAAAAAAACTGATTGATTGATTGATTTAAGAAGGCCTCTTATTCTGCACTCTTTAGCTGTATTAAATGCACCTGTTTGAACTTGTTACCTGTATAAAAGACACCTGTCCACACACTCCATCAATCACACTCCAACCTGTTCACCATGGCCAAGACCAAAGACCTGTCTAAGGACATCAAGGACAAAACTGTAGACCTGCACAAGGCTGGGATGGGCTACAGGACAACAGGCAAGCAGCTTGGTGAGAAGGAAACAACTGTTGGTGCAATTATTAGAAAATGGAAGAAACACAAGATGACTGTCAATCCTCGGTCTGGGATTCCATGCAAGATCTCACTTTGTGGGGTAAGGATGATTCTGAGAAAGTCCAGAACAACACCGGAGGACCTGGTCAATGAACTGAAGAGAGCTGAGACCACAGTCACAAAGATTACATTAGTAACACATGATGTTGTCATGGTTTAAAATCCTGCAGGGCAGCAAGGTCCCCCTGCTCACGCCAGCACATGTCCAGGCCCGTTTGAAGTTCACCAGTGACCATCTGGATGATTCAGAGGAGGCATGGGAGAAGGTCATGTGGTCAGACGAGACCAAAATAGAGCTTTTTGGAATCAACTCCACTCGCTGTGTTTGGAGGATGAGAACAACCCCAAGAACACCATCCCATCCGCACCATATTGAAGGGGGGATGGATGGGGTGATGTATCACAAGATTTTGGCAGACAACCTTCTCTCAGTAAGAGCTTTGAAGATGGGTTGTGGCTGGATCTTCCAGCATGACAATGACCCCAAACACACAGCCAGGGCAACTAAGGAGGGGCTCCATAAGAAGCATTTCAAGGTCCTGGAGTGGCCTAGCCAGTCTCCAGACCTGAACTCAATAGAAAATCTTTGGAAGGAGCTGAAACTCCAAACTTGATAGATCCGGAGAAGATCTGTATGGAGGAATGGACCAAAATCCCTGTTGCAGTGTGTGAAAACCTGGTCAAGAACTACAGGAAACGTCTGACCTCTGTAACTGCAAACAAAGGTTTCTGTACCAATTGTTAAGGTCTGTTTTTCTAGTGGGTCAAATACTTATTTTATGCAATAAAATGCAAATTAATTATTTAAAAATCATACAATGTGATTTTCTGTTTTTTTTTTAGATTTTGTCTCTCACAGTTGAAGTGTACCTATGATAAAATTGACAGTCCTCTCCATTCTTTGTAAGGTGGGAAAACCTGCAAAACTGACAATGGATCAAATACTTATTTCCCCCACTGTATAATTTAGGAATAAAACGGTCAGGACTGCCTTTTCTGTCACTTATATATAAAGAGAGAACAACACACACGCTGAGATGCTTTTCATATAAATTTGAACACAAAACATAAAATTACTGCAGTTTAAAATTAAACTGTCAAATTACACAATACTATGGATAACAACAGCTCAACAGGGATGAAAAGAATGCCAGAAGGTCCACCTGATAAAGAAATATTGGGAGCTAGATAATAGTTTAGGTGGAACACGTGAGATTGTCCTCAAAAACATTAAATAGTGTACTTCATTCAAACTGCATACAGAAGCTTCTTAACAGGGTATTTTTTCTATTACGACCACCCTCAATCCAAAAAAGTGCAAAAACAGGTTGAAACTGCTTAATCCAGTTTGCGTCCTAACAGGCTGTCTTATAAAGTGCAGGCCTGACAACCTGCCTGAAAACGAAAGAAAAGGAGCGGCGCCCTTGGCCAGAACAAATGCTGCGTCAGCTTCAAATTTTTACCCAGATGGAGCATGATCAAACCGTAATCAGTACAACTACCCCATTTAAAGAAGTTCAAACATGACCAAAGCCATTAAAACTATGAATACCTGGAAGTTACCATGCATTACCAACAACTTCGAGAATCTGGATGAAATTTTTGAACTGTTGGCCATAACTACTATGTATACCGAGTTCATATAACCCTCTAATCAAAACGGAGAGTATTTCAGGGTGTGGCCTTTTCATATGATGGAAACCCTAACAAGTATCTCGCAATCTGAATTACCATAAAACAAAAATAAATACATAAATAATTCATAACAACAAAAATAAAACTGAAATAAAGCAACAACCAATAAAAAAATAAAGCAACAAATAATAACATAAATGTTTTTTAGAAATTAAATTTTATCCTTTTGTTGCCACTATTAACCAAGATAAAATATTCCTACACATTACATGTTGTAGAACAAACAAAATTAATAACATTCCTTGCTAAGGGTTTCAAGCACACAACTAAGAGCAAATGTAAAAAATTTTGTTTCTCATTTTAGTATGAAAAATAACTTTCCATAGATGAAAAATAACTCTGTACTCCTGTTGATGAGCTGCAACACCTCATAAAAAGTTACTGCTGAAAGAAAATGCGACTGGATGTGTGTGTTTTAATATGGACATGTCTTCAAGAGTGTGTGTGTTGACATGACAGCAGTCACTGTGTTTACTTCGATTAAGGCCTTGTCCCTATACGATCTTTTACTTTGTTGTTCCATAAAAGTGTGTGTGTGTTTTACCTTGTGGTCATGTAGTCAGCTCTGTGGCCTGTGGGTTAAAAAAAGAAAAGAACAAGAGTTGAAGTTAGATGTGTGGACGTGCCTGCATCTGTCTCTGAGGTCCCTGAGGTGCACTGTGCATACGGCCAGTGAAGCATTTGAAGCCTGCCATCTGTCCGCATCCGCTGGCCTCACACAGCAATGCAAACAAAGACTTAAGATACCTTGACACTTGCACAAATTTGATCCCCGCACTGCCGTGCAATTCGTTGTGCCAATGCGCCCCCCCTTTGCCCCACTGGACGCTGTGCTTTGTACCGCTGAACGCCACACTATATAATCATTTCAGAGCCAAAGACACATTTGCTCTTAGAACTTGGCTGGTGAAACCATTCTCTCATTGCTCCCAGAGTCACAGAGAAATGATCTACAGCTGCAGGTTGTCTCGTGTGCATCGTGCGATGAAGAACACATTTGGAATCTTGTCTGAAAGGTATTTATTTATAATATATATTGTAATGGATTGGTAAAACAAATGCATTTTCATTCCTTCTCATGAGTTAGATCATGTATCTGTAAAATAATTTTTATTACAGAAGTAACATCTTGTCATAATTGTTCAGATGCCCTGGGCGCAAATAATATGCAATGCACACAGTGTTTTTGAATAGGATGCGCAATGGTCATGACTAGTGCACGAAATGAATGTGTGCCAGAAGTTCTGAACATTTCAAAATTTTCTTTAATTTATGGCAAATTTATTCACTGGCATGTCAGTTTGGGAGCCAGTGCAGGGATCAAATTTGTGCAAGTGTCAAGGTACCTTTAAACACACCTCTGAGCTGGAATAAGGACTTGCACAAATGTGAAGCCCATGACACTTCAGCTGCACATCAAGTAAAGCGCAAACAAACATTTACCAGCTGGACAGAGACTTTTAAGGTGAAACTGACAGATGGATATATATGTGTGTGTGTGTTAAAAAGAAGCTGAAACAGTAACCGTTGTTGGAATACACAGAGTTCCAAGTTAGTTAGATTTGGCACACAACAGCTTGGTTTCTGATAACCAGTGTAGATTCATAGGTATAACAATCTGTTCTCATGCACAGAATGCGAACCATCTGTGTCTCAGTTACTCATACTGTACTTCAGAGGAAGATGTAGCCAAAGAGGTTTCACTTCCTTGTTAGCACGTAGCTAAATTACTCACTGTCTGACTGAGACTTCCTGGACTTCTTTGATTTTCTTGACTTTTGGTTCTAACAATGACTGACAGAAGCTGATAGTAAACAATAGATTATGTCAGGTCTTGAGGGAAGAAGACAGATAGTTTTGTAATAATCTGTACTCCTCACAACTGTCAATCAAGTTTGAAACAAATCAATCACTAAGTAAATTGTAAATGGACTGCATTTATATAGTGCTTTTCTATCTGCATCAGATGCTCAAAGCGCTTTACAATAATGCCTCACATTCACCCTGATGTGAAGCTGCTGCCATACAAGGTACTCACTACACACCGGGAGTAATTAGGGGATTAAGAACCTTGCCCAAGGACCCTTAGTGATTTTCCAGTCAGGCTGGGATTTGAACGGAGGATCTTCTAGTCTCAAGCCCAATGCTTTAACCACTAGACCACCACTACACAATCTTTTACTAAGCTGCGTAACACTTCACATTTGCACTCAGATCTAACTGAGTGGAAATGTGAAGCAAAAAATGAGTATAATGGTACTCGGCAAAGTATGATTTGAACCTTTTTCTGTACGCTTGTTGAGTCTGCCATAAGTAATATGCAAATTAATTTATAGTTGTGATATAAATTACAACTGCCTGAGAATTGTGTCTGAGAGTATATGGAAAATTAGTGTGAAATATTTTAATGTTTTGTTTGAGGGCTGTCTACCTTGGCATGACAGCAGTCACTGTGTTTATTTCGATTAAGGCCTTGTCCCTATACGATCTTTTACTTTGTTGTTCCATAAAATGTTCCATAAACACTGCAATGTTTCAGTTTATATCTGCATCCACATGGATCCAGTGAAACCACTTGAAAAAGCTGTAACACATACAGTATGCCAGACCTGTATGTGGCAATGTAACACTTCTACAAAAAAATGGAGAAGAAGCATAACCGGTACAAGATCTAATCAATGCAGCAGCAGAAAGCTCGACAGTTACAAAGCAACACACTGACTAAATCTAAAGTTGGGCCAATGATAACCCTTGCCAAGCCAGGAATATTTTTTAAATGTCGCCACCTGAAAACACTGATGAAATAAGGAAAAACAATGCCAAATATCCATTTCCTTGAACTCAATAATTTTTTTTCTGGCACATCAGCAGTTCTGATCAGTACTACAACATTGATGCCATGATGATCAAAGCTTATTTTTTTCCCTGTTCTGCTGAGTCAAAACATCTGTTCATTACTTTTCTTATAGATGAAAATATCTTAAGAGCCACGGAAATATTGTTAAACTGTGATTCTGTTATGTGATGGACTTTTGCACTGTGTGCACGCTCATTTAAGAGATATAGTTAATTAAGCACAGCCATTTGTTAAACATAAAACTATACAAATATTTGATTTATTTAGCTTTTCATATAGATTTTAACTTCGAAAAAGCAGATTTGATAATGAAAATAATCCAGGGGTCATATAGTGCAAAACCAGCAATACTGTTATATAATACAGTCAGCGATCCATAAAGTGAACAATAACATTATATTAATTGTAGACAATATCAGCCACCCGTATTATATAGTACTATTAAAAATTTTTAATGGGCCAAATTAATAAGGGCATCAATACCATTTTTTGAGTTTTTGTTACATAATGGAAAAAAAAACATAAGCAACTTAATCAGCCTGATTCTGATCAATATCTGGCTGTGGACCAAACTAGACATAATAATGCACACTTTATAGTTTTCATTAATGAATGTTTATTACTCTGGGAGAAATTAGCCTTGGGGTTACTCATGTTGTGATTTGACACTATATAAAGAGACTAAATTGAACTGAATCAATAACAAAAATTTGTTGCAATGTTGAATCTTGCAAGAATAAGAACAAGTCCAAATTGGTCTCATGACCTGCATCAGTACCAAAATAAAACCAATTCTTCCCTGGACCAAATCACATCCACATTGCATCCACATAAATGTGTTTGCAACTTTTGAATCATCCTATCCACAAGTAACCGCTGGTGTACAACATAACTTCTGTGTGCTGGCAGGAAAGAGAACAGCAATTAGAGACCCTCAACCCCAATATGACACCTAATGAAACGTGTCTCCGCCCACCAAATGAATCAGCTGAGCAGGATCATTTTATGCCATTTGGCAGAATTAATGAGGGGGCTGCTTCAGTTGTTTGTGTTTTTCCCCCACCCAAAGATCAAAAACAAAATGTCAAAATTGAGCATTTTAAAATTGTAAGGATTCAGGTCTGGAACCAGATTTGATTTCTTGACCTTACATTCTTTAGGGCCCCTTCACACATAGTACGTAAGTACGTATAACTCAGGGCGACTCACGGCCAAACAGCTTGTATGAGCGAACTACGAAAACATTGCGCCGACGGGCAGGAACACAGTGCAAGCAGCTGCACCACATCACGCCGCTGTGAGCGGACACACCGTCCTCCCCGCCTGCTCAGGGCACAGACCAATGTGTCACTCTGTGTTATGTGGTCATTCACTGTCATTATTTGTTACGTATGTAATTGTATATGTAGGTATTGTTGTAATTATTTATATACCTGTCCTGCTGGTGGTGTCTGTGTTTGTAATGTGTGCACTGAGCCGTCATCCAGCTGTCAGTGTGCTGTGATCAGCTGACAGGCCCCTCCCCATGCTGTGTGCAATCAGACCTCAATGTCGTCCCACATGTGATCAGATCCCCCCCCACCCCCCGGCGACACACGCGTGAGACACATGCACCACGTGTGGCTTTTTGCAACTCCACAGTCGTGGGGCAAATTTCACATCCAGCTTGACAGTGATCGTCTGCTGACTGTTTTCGTGATGATAGTGCGAATGGCCACACATTTTCTAAGTGCCAAGTGAACAGTGTTAGATGTTCGTGTGTGTCAGTTGGAATTTGGCCAACACCTGCCACGAGAGGATTTGACGGACTCTCAAAGTGCACAACGTCTTTCAGCCGCTGATATGTGTAAATAGATGTAGCAATAAGTGTATGAGGCGTTCGAGGCAGCTATGATTTTACACGTTTTGCATACAATTCCTGCTTCATACGCACTTCATGCACAATTCAACCAAATGTGCATTATGTGTGAAGGGGCCCTTAAAAATTCCATATCAACTGGTGCACTTATTTCTGAGTCATATCGACAAACATGAAGACATTCTTTGTCAGGGCGAGGATAATTTATTAATTACATTGCTAACCTGTCCTCAACTTGGATATAAAAGACACACGGAACACGCAATCAGAAGCCACGGACATGGATGTAGACATCTGGAGCAAAGACACCAAAAATAATAGAGAATGACAAGAGGGTTTGGTAAAGTTAGACCTTGCTCCTGTGAAGCGCCCTGAGGCAGCGTTGTTGTGATTTGGCGCTATATAAATGAAATAAACTGAACTGAATTAAGAGAATAGTAAAAAAAAAAAAAAAAAAAGTTAGGAACCTTCGCCAAGTGTCCTCTTCAGCAAGTCGTGTTTGGCCTGCAGTTTGGAGATGAGATTACTGCCCTCCAGAAACTCCCGGAATTTCTGTTGAGAATTGAGAGCAATTACACGATGTCCCTGAAGAGTCTGTCAGACTGTCAGCTCTTATGTCAGCAATGTACAGTACGGCAGCTGAGGGCAAAGGACACGCTCAGGACATTTTAAAGCCTTTATCACAGCCTGTCCATCTTTAGACTTAGACAGAATAGAAAGATTGTGGGCAAACTACTGCAAGCTGATTATAGATTTAAAACCCACAAAAAGCACATGCACAGATTAATCATTTTCACATCCACAGGGGAGTTCACATGCACAGATTTATTTCCAAAGATTTTTAAACAACTATTAACTAGAGTGTAAATCAGACACAACCAATGAGGGACATTCTTCTTATAAAATGGTGAAGTCTAGAAAATTCATAGTGACTTAACAGATGTTTATATATTAAGTGTAGAAATAACACTCAGTAACAAAATTTCTTTGGTACTTCTTTAGTTTCTTGCCTGTATTCAAACACATCATCATCACACAGCAATCCTTCAATTCAGCCATACGGCAACTCACCATGAAGTAGAACTGCTCTGTCTCCTGCTGGTTGGCCCTCCTCTTGGCAATGCTGGGCTTGCTGAGGTACGTCTCCGACACAGTGGACTTGACTGACTCAGTAGAGCGACTGTGGTTGAAACACTCAGAAACATCATAGTCCTCAATGGTCACCATGTCTTGGATGGTGGTCAGAGTGGCCTCTGATGTCTTCTTGATCTGGGGTCAAATGAAGAAGGAAGGCGGTCAAGACATTACGAGCAATGAGGCCTATAACCTCTCCATTTTAGAGCCTTCCCAGGTATTCTGACCCTCATGTTCATTAAAGAACCCACCAGCCCTTGGCCATGACTATCCTCTAGATGAGTGATAACAATAGATGTCAGTGATAACAAATGACTTCAAGGCCACGAAAGGCTGACAATAATAAAACTAGTGTGATGTGTTCAAGTACTTATTGGAACATTATTAAAAAAGGATTTTGTTTAAGCAGCTTAATTTACACTGAAGCATATTGCATTCACTTGATAAAAAAAAAAAAAAAAAAATCTGATCTTTTCTCGTAATTATGAGACCAAAAGACACCTGACCTCATAATTATGCGAAATGGCCTCATAATTACAAGATTGGGGGCCTGTTTTTTTTTTTTTTTTTTTATGAGAAAAGAGCTCGTAATTACAAGTCCAGGTGTCTCCTGATCTTGCATCCGACTTCTTTCATTCACCGATGATGAAGGCCACTGTGCTCATTGGGACCTTCAAAGCAGCAGAAATGTTTCTGTATGCTTCCCCAGATTTGTGCCTCAAGACAATCCTGTCTTGGAGGTGTACAGACAATTCTTTTGACTTCATACTTGATTTGTGCTGTGACATGCACCATCAACTGTGGGACCTTTATATGCAAATGGGCCTTTCCAAATCATACCCAATCAACTAAATTTACCCCAGGTGGACATATACAGATAAACTTATGTACATGTGATTTCTTAGTTTTTTTGTTGTTTTTTTTAACAAATAATAAAAAATGAATTTCATCCATTCTGGGATAAGGCTGTAAATAAAAAAAAAATGTGAAAAAAGTGATTTTTTTCTGAATACTTTCCAGATGCATTGTACTTTCTATTTGCCACCTACTTTACAGCATCTATTGGACAAACCCTGGTGTGGGCTTTTAGTGATATTTGCATTCTTACAAACAGCTCATTTTCCTTGCTCACTCATTTGGATTGTAAAAAAATTCTAGTCTACTAACCAATCGGGGTTCTTTATCATCAGTATTTAACACGAGGTGTAACCCTTTACACATCTGGATATTTTACCCATTTTTTTTGGGGAGATTGTGTATTCAAAGACCAGAATACTATTTGCAGCAGTGCTCTGACAGGACTGTTCCAAACAAATGACCATTTTATCTGGTGTTTGTATTTACAGTAGTTCTGAAGCACAGGATGCACATCTATCATACTGGTGTAACTCTCTTCTCTCATCTTCAATCAGCTATGAGAGAGAGAATGAGAGTGGGCGAGAGAAACGTGCTGTGTGCAGGCACAGAGAGAGCATTACAGGAAAAGTGCTGAATGAACATTAATCAAAATATGAAACCTGACTGGGGCAGCACGCTGAATGAACATTAATCAAAATATGAAACCTGACTGGGGCAGCACGGTGGCTTAGTGGTTAGCACTGTTGCCTCACAGCGAGAAGGTCATGGGTTCAATTCCCGTGGCCTTTCTGTGTGGAGTTTGCATGTTCTCCCCGTGTTTGCGCGGGTTTCCTCCGGGTGCTCCGGTTTCCTCCCACATCCAAAGACATGCGGGTTAGGTGGATTGGAATCTTTAAAATTGTCCTTAGGTGTGCGTGTGGTTGTGTCTGTTTGTTTGTCTATTTGTGGCCCTGCGACAGACTGGCGTCCTGTCCTGGGTGTACCCTGCGTCACGCCCTATGACTGCTGGGATAGGCTCCAGCCCCCCCCCCCCCCCCCTCGCGACCCTTAATTGGACTAAGCGGTAGAAGATGGATGGATGGATGGATGAAACCTGGCTTCTGTTGCACAGCGGCTGGCACATGTAGGTGTAGAACTGTAGACCCCCGATAAAGTTGGAGTTGTAACAGTCAGAATGCAACCAGTATAAGATAGTGAGGAAAAGGACAAGGCTAAAAACGTTTAGAAATTATTTTTAAAAAAGACACAGAAGTGCAAACATCACAGCCTGATTGTGTGAGGTGAGGTCACCACAGGCCAAAAAGACTATGAAGAAGGCACCACTCGAATTCTTCCTGACTGTAATTAATGACCCTGCTGTGATGTCCTATTGGGTCAGCTGGTTAAAAGAGTTACATAGGACTGATCCTCCTGCCAGAATGGTGGACATCCCAAGTGCCAGGTTTCCTGTGGTTGATTTGTCTGTCAGGTACTGAAGCTTAATGAGATTGCAAAGCTTGTGAAACAGCAGTAGGTGAGATCTCTGGAATAAGGGCTAAACGTCTTCAGACGAACGAAGATTCTGTTCTCCAAGCAATCTTTATTTCCATTTGGAAAACAAGTCCCTTGTCTGCAGACTGGAAGAAAGTACTTTTGGTCCCTCTCTGAAAAGGAAAGGGTGATCTCAATTACTACTACAACTACAGGTGTATTACTTATACACTCTTTTGGACAAGAAACTTGCAATCTTCAATCTCAAGAGGATTTAGTGCCATCTGCTTGCTGCTCAGAAGTTACACAATCATATCTTTGCTCTTTAAATACTTACTGAATGCAACCAAGAATATTTGCAGTGCTTGTGGGCTATAATGAGTTTCACAAAAAGTTTGATTCAGTTATCCTGGCTGCTTTGCAGACATTCTGACAATTGCTCAAAATCATAAACGGTCTATATGCTGGCACTGCTAGCACTGTCTGGAGTTGAAGCAGAGTCTTGGACTTCTTCCCAGTGAATTTTGGTGCTTGTCAGAAATGGATTTTGGCTCTTCAATTGTTCAGCGCTTGCACAGATGTGTTGGGTGTTGGGTAAGGTTGTGGACTCCAGTGACTTGGCTGCTTTTGTCCATGAAGAAAACCTTACTGACCTTGGCTTTGCGGATAACGCCGTGATCTTTGTGGAATCAACGGATACTGTAGCACTTGAAATGCTGAGTTGGAAGGTCTGAGTTTGCAATTGCCCTGAATCAAGACAAAGTTCTTGGCTATCAATGACCTCCTGGACTCAGTCATCAGAAGTATAGCTGTTGGAGGGGAAAGTGTCGAACTTGTTGAGAGATTCACTAACCTCAGAAGTTGCATTCTTGCCTCTGGAACCTCAATCTATGATGTTGAGAGATGCCTGGGAAGGGCTTATGGAGTTATGAGGTCACTGGACAGAGGTGTTGCTGATATATTTGTATGAGAATGAAGGTCCAAATCTTTATGGTTGTGGTCTTACTTCTAACCACTGACCCTAAGCAAGGACTGTATGTCTTTGGTACCACATCTCTCTGGAGAGTCCTTAGATACTGCTGAAATGAGTTTGAGTTAAATGAACAGTTATTTAGACTCTGATTAGGCCTATCATTTGCATTCTGAGGGAACGTCAGCAGTGACACTTTGGCCAAGTGGTACTTTTCCTCAAACACAATCCGGCATGCAGGTGACTCAGTGTTGGTGACCCCAGGAACTGGAAAAGGCCAATGGTGTGCCCATGTTTCATGTGGCTGTGGCAGATAGATGGCTACGGAGCAGTGGTCTGCCTGGGTGTTTGCCAGTCACAAGTCTGGGTGGTTTCAGTGCAAGCTCCAAAACCTCACCGCACCTTTGTTTATTTTTCAAAAAGACCCTTGAAATAGCAACTCCATTTCAAATTCTAAATCAAGTCCAGCCCAGCTGCTAATAAATGAACACACAGATTAGATGAGTAAATGTTATGAACAACCACACAAGAGTGGACTACAGCTCTTTTTTCTTATAAAATGCTTAATGTGCGACTCATCTAATGTGTGTGTATATATATATATATATATATATATATATATATATATATATATATATATATATATATAAAAAAGTGAAGAGCAAAATAAATTTCCACAAAGAGGACTCTCTTTCATGTGTGTCTGTGATGGATTACAGTGCTGAAATGTACAGTCGTGCACACAACATGGATGTAATTACAGCTTCACCCAAAACTTACTGCAGGTCAGAACTAATCACAAGGTACAAAAGGAAACTGGATAGTCTGGGATCATTAAACATCATCCTCTCTTATAACAACAGTCTGGGATCGTCATTTGCAATCAAAGGAGCAATTTTCTGCAAACTAATAAAAAACAACAACAAAAAATGACTCCTCTCTTCCACGCGACCCAATCCTGGATAAGCAGTTGAAGATGAGTGATTAAGTAAGTGACTCCTCTCTTGCTTGACCACAACTATATAACAAATGGCCTAAAAGGAAACACGTGTTCTACACTGGTGCCATCACTTCACATACATCAGTGCAATTTTACCCACAAAAGTCTCTGAAAGTGTGCAAATGGTAAATGGACTGCATTTATATAGCGCCTTTCCATCTGCATCAGACGCTCAAAGCGCTTTACACATCAATGCCTCACATTCACCCCGATGTGAGGCTGCTGCCATAACAAGGTGCCCACTACACACTGGGAACATCTACAAGATTAAGGGCCCTTAGTGATTTTCCAGTCAGGCTGGGATTTGAATCGAGGATCCTCTAGTGTCAAGCCCAACGCTTTAACTAGTAGACCATCACGTCCCCCAAGTGCAAGATATTATGCGTGTGTTTTTACTAAACACGTTCCCATACTGAGTGCCTCATAGAGCAAAGAGGCCCAGTCATCGACATGATGACAAACCTATGCATGCAAAAGAATGATTCACAATTAAAAGAAGCTGGTGGGCTCATTAATTATTTAGCAGACAAATAATCATCAACATCCAATGCCATGAACAATTTACACAGAACTCTTAGAACAGGGGTGCCCAATACGTCTAATGCAAAGATAATGTGGGTCGATCTCAGCCATACCGCCCACTTCGTCCACTTTTAACATTTGATGCTGTGAGCTGTTCATGCAGCAGCTGAAAAAAAAGCTGAGTTGAAAACAAAAAACAACAACAACAAAAACACAACTGTCATCATCTGTCTGTGTCTCAAAGTGTGGTGATTGTAGCCCCCCCAAAATGCACCTAAAGTCTCCTTCTGAGGATAACATGAAGCAAAAAGCGCTGATAAAAACTTCTTACCTGTTTTTCATACAAATACTATTTCTTAATAATAATCATAATAATAATAATTTTAACAACTAAAATGTTTAAGTCAGTATTACTCTGTTACTAAGTTTTACTACAGTTCTGCACTAAGTTTAATTGATGAACCAATGTATGTTTAGAGTTTGTAATGTGGATAATTTTGACTTGGTCATTTTAATGTAGTTCGCAAGCCAAAAAAGGGTGAGCACCTCTGTCTTCGAGCGACTTAGTAAATATATTTATTTCTCCCTGTAGAAGTACAACAGACGTGTATAAAGTTTTTGGCACTGAGAAAATGTAATTTTTCCACTGTTAGGAATATTGATAATATTTCTGATGTTATAATGACAGTGCAAAGTCCTAGCAAAGAATCAGCCTGGTGTTCATACACAAATCCAAAAAACGAGTGAGCCCACAAGTAAATTCCTGTGACATGCTTCACAAAACGCTACACAAATCCAACTCACCCTCATCACATTATTTTGCTCAGCTGTTAAAATTCTCCTCCTGGCTCCCGCTGACTCAAACGTGGCTCCAAAACAGCCTGCAGGAAACATATCTGCACTCACACTGCTGCAACGTTTACTTGTAGGCACAGACTTTATCATTCAGGGGTAAGAACTGTATCATCCTTCACCTCACTGTGCAAGCTTACGTGCATGCTGCGGGGAGTGACAGGGTTGTAAACCCGGTAAACATTATCTACTACACTTAAATAAATATTCTTTCGGCCTGGCTGACCGAACTTTGGTACTGTCAAACTTCAGCAGGAGTCTAGTAAAAGTATAAAACCTACGTGATTATAGATATAAAAGTCAGCACATTACCAGGTTATTTCAACAAAATCTGTGGTGAAAGCATAATCTGAATCTGCTGATCATCCCACCATGTGAAAACACACACACACATGCACGCACGCACGCATGCACCCACTCCTAGTAAGGATGCCCCCCCCCCCCCCCCCCCACACACACACTCAGTACTTTAAAGTAAATTATTCAGAAATGTTTTCTTTCAGCATTATATCAGAATCAAAGCAGTTTGAGGAAACAGCTGCACTTCTATTAAGAGCTGTTTCCTGGTTGGACAAAGTGTTGCTCTTTTTTCTTGTATGTCTGACAGTCACACCCTGAGATTATTGCAGTGCTTTTAACGCAAATTATTTTTTTTGTTTAAGGATGTATCTGGCACTCTGTGACCAGGAAGAGAGGCCATCTGCTGAACCCAACATAAGGCAGCAGCTCTCTCCAGCTCTGACCCACCAGGACATCCGCCTCAGAGGGGCAGGCAGACAAGGACATCGGGCACGCAGTCACGCACACAGAATGGGATGCATGTGTGTGCAGAAATACAAGCAGGGGAGTTAGGTGTAGAGCTACCGGGCTTCAAACCACAACATAACAGTGACATCCAAACAAAAAGTATTATATTCAAAAATAAATGTCCTAAATTTCACAAAAACTGCAATGACGATACTAATTAGCCTATTCCTCCCAGGTTCTTTCATGGATTTACACCAAACCTCATACGTAGACACAACCCTGGAAGAGTCCTTAAAGGGTTAATTTTGATGAAAGTCAAGGTAATTGAAGTCTAGGAACAAGGAATTCCATGTCCATCATTATTGGGAATAGACTTGGCACACGTGGCTCACCAGTTTGTGGAACCAACCGTTTTTTAAAAGTCGTTTATCCCTTCGGCAATTTGACTTTTAAATGCTCCGTAGGTCTGGCGTGTTTTTATTTATTTATTTATTCTTGCTACCCATTTTAACTCCTTCCTAAATCTGTTTTTATCTGTATTTATTTGTTTTTATTAGTTTTATTGTTCTTATATGCTGCTATATGTTACTGTGGTTTTAATGGGCTGCTCGAATTTTATTGCCCCTTGTGGAATTAATAAAGTTGTTTGATTGACTGACAGACGTGTAGGTTGATTCCAGAAATGGCCTGGCAGGGCCAGACAAAGATCAAACACTGAAGCTCAAGGTCTATGAGCTGTGTTGTTTACCAGCAAATTTTATCCTAAACAGTGTAACCACATCCTTAATGAAGCTTCACTAACCCTACCTATTTGCCTTAACATCCTTGTGCAGGGGTCCCTAAGCCTGTTCCTGGACATCACCTGTTCTCCATATTTTTCCAAGTCTACCTGCTCCACCCACTGCTAGTTAATTAAATCAGGTGTCCTCAGCCATTCAAGAGAGAGAGGAAACACCAGGCTCAACTAATCAGCTATGGTTGCAACAGGTACAACTGAAAAACATGCAGGGCGGATACACTTCAGGACAGTTGGTGACCCCTCATATGTTAAAAAGGAATGTGTTGAGAGACACACCAACAGCATAGGTGATACTTGGACACTTTCCCAAAACTGTATCAGCTACAATCTCTTTCTATCGCACCACTTCCTAGCATTAAAACTAACTGAACAAATAAACAAACAAACAAGCAAATATGAAATGCTTTATTGTTACTTAGGTATGCTGCAAACATTTTAGAACAATATAGTCTGGGAAGCAAAAATGCTCCTCCAATGTCAAAACAGAGCAGAGCATGACAGGTTGTGCAAATAAAAGTGAGACAGAATTCTACCAGTGGGAGCATAAAAAGAAATGAGACTTCACAGAAAGACTCTGATGGCTACCTGCAGGGCATGAGGGAGAAGAAAACAAATACTGTGCATGTGGTGTGTGTGTGTGTGTGAGAGAGATCATCAGTAACCATTCACAGTTTCACCTTGGGTGACTTCTGACTAAAGTTAACTTTCCAAATAGGTTTAACATTCGGCAACTGTCAACTTGCAAGCTCCAAACAGCACAATATCCAAACTGCTGCATGTGTGTGCAGAGAATAGTGGATTTGGGGAATATCTAACATGTGTGATGAAGTGAAGCCCAACCACCCCCACCGTAATGCATATCCCTGGATGTTGGTAAGGATTTGTATGCCTATCTTACCTCCTCGTTCTCTATTTTCAGAGTTGCCAGGCGGGACTGCAGCTGCTGGAACCTTAGCATGAGCTCTCCATTCACTGGTGGCTGCACTGAGATATGACATAACTGAAATGAAGAAGAAATGTTCTGTTAGCAAACAAAGCCCTTGAAATTACTCTACAATCACAGAAAGCAGTCATAACAATTTTCAGAGTCATCACAATTTAACAGCCGTCCAGTTTAGACGTTGACCATGTCACACATATTATTAAGAGGCAGGTTTCTATTACTCTTCAAACTGCTCAATTTCAGGTTGTGAAAACACAGTGGAACCTCTGTTCTAGAACAACTCTGTTTAAGAACATATTTTTGAATGAAAAAATGCATCACTTTTCGAAACGTCTTGGTTCACAAACACCTCTGCCGCAGCAGTTGGCGGTAATGCACCATGCTGGGTTGCAATCCGCCAATAAACACGAAAGAAGAAGCAAGTCAGGCAGTCTTTGGATGTTTATTAAATCATATTTTTTGGGGACTGTGCGGTGGTTCTCCTAATAGTTTACTTTGTTGTAGACATTAAGTTATAAGCCGTGTATTTTTTCCAGTAATCATACATTAAGTGGAGATAACGGGTGAAGCTCCCGACAGCTAAAAGTGCTAATTCTGTTAGCATACAACATTAAATCTGACCAGAGTTTCACTGCAACAGAGGCATCTGATCCGTTCTGAAGTTCAGTTACCTGATGTTCTTATGGTCTCTTCTGTCCAGGTAAGGTGAAATGAAATTGTCTATTTTATTCTAATTACTCTACAGTATTTTGTATAAGATACTATACATATTCTTTGTATTTTGTCTGCCTTTTATGCATGAAATGCTGCTAAAAAGGTAAAAACACAGTGTTCTTTTTGGGGCCAGGAACTCAATCCATTTTACATGGTTTCTTATGGGAAAATTGGTTTCGGTTTGGTTGTTGGCTTCATCAGCCTGTGACCTCCAACACTCACTGGATAGGTTCGCAGCCAAGTGTGAAGCGCCTGGGATGAAGATCAGCACCTCTAAATCTGAGGCCATGGTTCTCAGCAGGAAACCGATGGATTGCCTACTCCGGGTAGGGAATGCAGTCTTGTCCCAAGTGAAGGAGTTCAAGTACCTCGGGGTCTTGTTCATGAGTGAGGGGACAATGGAGCGTGAGATTGGCTGAAGAACTGGAGCAGCAGGGGCGGTGTTGCATTCGCTCTACTGTACTGTTGTGACGAAAAGGGAGCTCGGCCAAAAAGCGAAGCTCACGAGCTACTGGTCAATCTTCGTTCCTACTCTCACCTATGGTCATGAGGGTTGGTTCATAACCGAAAGAACTAGATCACAGGTACAAGCGGCTGAAATGGGCTTCCTTAGGAGGGCGGCTGGTGTCTCCCTTAGACATAGGGTGAGAAGCTCAGTCATGTGTGGGGAGCTCGGAGTAGAGCTGCCGCTCCTTCACATTGAAAGGAACCAGCTGAAGTGGTTCGGGCATCGGACATCCATAGGGAGGTGTTCCAGGCACGTCCACCTGGGAGGAGACCTCGGGGAAGAGCCAGGACTAAGTGGAGAGATTATATCTCCACACTGGCCTGGGAACGCCTAGGGATCCACCAGTCAGAGGTGGTCAATGTGTCCCGGGAAAGGGAAGTCTGGGGTCCCCTGCTAGAGCTGTTGCCCCCGCGACCTGAACCTGGATAAGCGGTTGAAGACGATTGATAAATAAAAAAACTATTGTCACATGAGGATTTTTCATGCAATTTGAAAAAGCCATTTAAAAAAAAAACTGCAATGGAAACACTTTTCCACAATTAAAAGTCACATGATGCACAGAACATGATGCCACATGACATTCTAAAATACACGATGTGGTACATGGACGAAGGAAGAGACAGAGCTTCTTAAACCTTATAAGAAACAAATGTTACAGCTATAATGGATTTGAAAAAAACAACAAACTGCCAATATTCAGCAAGACTGGCACTTCATTCACCATGACAACTGGAATGGCAGTCATCAAGCAAGACAGGACAAAACCTCGTAGTCACATAACATCGCTCAAAGGAAACGCTGTCATTTCACAATTCATTCTGAAAATATTAAATTTTGCACTAATCTGTAATGGCAACCCGTCTACTGTCATAGCAGTACGTTATACCTCATCTCCCATGTGCGACTGGAACTCAAATTTTGCTGGTGGACAAAAGGCTGTGGGGTACATTTCCATAAATCTCTGCCGGTCACTTCGTGGATCCAGATTGTCCACAGCATTTTCAATAATGTCAAGACCTTCGTGGCGTGATGTTTCTAGGTTGTACTCGGCTGACAGGTAGGTCCTCAAAGCCCGATTCAGGCTGGCGTGGTACCCCAAATCACAGCACTGAAAGAAAAGAAGAGGACTGACTTTGATGGAGCGCACTTCCCAATTCCAGCACTCAATTCACTGCAACTATAAAAAGTTAAGCTGAAGACATGACAAGCAAAACTGGCGCTGTGTTGTGATTTCTAAAGATTGACATTGTCATAGCTTGGAAGTTATTATGATTTAAGTCATAAAAGCAGCCACTACAATAATTTTGTTTCAAACTTGTAGTTTTCAAATAAAGAAATCACTATCTTATATCACCAATATGATATAAATCTATCTTTTCTGGAAAGAAATACAGAATCTTTAACCACATGGGCCAGTGGTTTCTCTGCATGCTCTTTTGCAGTCAAAGTGCACCATTATGCAACATGCTACTGTTAGCTTCAAAGTATCGAAGAAACACGGTAGACCTGTAACTGTAAGTATCCCCCCACCCCCCAACACAAAATGGAAACAGAAAAAGCTGCGACAGAGACAACTAATAAACACAGGCCACCAGAGATTCAACTGGGAAGAACTATGGATAATATATGGACATATTTCACAAGAAAGTTTTGCTGGATATCTGCTGGACAGGTAAGACAACACTGACCCAGAAATGCTATGTCAGCTGTCAGTAGTTACAACATAACAAACAAGTTCAACATTATTACTTGGTTAGCAAAATCAATCAGTGGGAAGACTAACATTTTATCCTATCTTCATCAAAACCATTTTCTCTACTTGTAAGTGGAAAATTCTGAACTCCTAGTTTCCAATGAATTGCACAATGAACTTTGAACTTTGCACATGCACATCCTCCCCTAATGTCTGTAAAATCTGGCAAAATTTCGCAGTTTTATATTTGCCAAGATATCCCTTTAAAATAAACACTATACCAACAATAAAAATCAACAATATTTTTCTGAAATACCACAGTAATAAATGTACTCGATGGAATATCCCGTTTCCTTTTGTGTCACAAGATATTCCTTTTATTTGTCATGTGATCACAGCCTCCCAGCTAATGATATTGATTATATATGCATTTACTGTGCATTACTTTTCATATGCTTATTTATGAATGCTTTATGAGTACAAGCTGCATTGCTAATACTTTCAGATGCCGTGAAAGTTATATCATTAAGGGTTAAACGCTCTGACGACTTATCAAAACTTACATATTAAATGTATATTACAGGTTGGGCCTGTAAATAAAACAATGGAAGCTTACCTGTTGAACAAGCAGTGCTGCTGTGTGTATTATGTAATGTGAATGTTTCCAGCAGCAGCTAATAAGGATCTTTAATAAGAACAACATGGACATGGGCTTCTTCGGGGAAGATGCGCACACACACACGCGACCCAGGTACCTGCCAGTTTCAACCTTGTTTCTGACTATAAAAAGCTTCCCTCATCAATAAACAAACTGTGTGAGACTATACACACACACACACACACACACACACACACACACACACACACACACACACACACACACACACACACACACACACACACACACACACACACACACACACACACACACACACACACACACACCCCCAGTGGAGATGTGATGGCTTGTGGGCGAGGGGGGGTAATTTCAGCACACAGCGTGGCTTTGAGCAGAGGTTGAATTTCTTTTCTCCTTCAGCACTGTTTGGAATATAAAACCCTGCACACGCGCTAACAGCAACCTTCACTTGCTTCTTCAAGCCACTGAAAGTGGTGCCACAAAATTTATTTCCCTAAAACACAATAATCCAGGTGGGCTCAATTCTAAATAAACCGTGTTTACGGGTCCAGTTGGAGAGACTCAAACAAAAGCCATCTGTTGAAAAGGCAAAAGTAGAGCGACACAAGTGACGACCCACAGCTGTATCTAAGAAAAGGATTTCAGAGTGGGTGCACGCCTACGCTCCATCCAGTGTGATGACAGACTCAGGGATGTGGAAAACATCTCTGAAAACAGTGAAACACACACACACACATACATACCAGAGCTGAATATATGTGAAGACAAAATAATAAGGAGCCACAGGACAGGAGGTGGAATTGAGTTTAACTATAACAGTTAACGAGATCAAACACAACTTACGTGTGTGAGAATGATTCATGCAAATTCATTCTTTGTGATTCACTGATACTATGTGTTTCTGTGCGGCCTTCGCATTTGGTCAAGACTTAAACAATGTGATGACCTTGAGTTTAATCTTTCAAGGTCACCCAAAGTCATGTAACCAACATGACGCTGATATGAGGCAATCTCATATTAGCAATTTAAACACGTTATCTTGCAATACAAGACAGATCAAAAACCTTGGGCAGTGATTCAATAGGTATCAAGATTCTTAAGAAATGCGATCCAGTATTACGATATATTATGAACACTGAACCATAGGAAAAGGTTGAATAATACACTTTAAGAGACATGCCACATTTTTCGTGTGTCTGCTTGAAACGGACGAGAGGTCACGTAATACTCAGATTGGTCCCTCTGGTGAATAAAAGTGGTACTACGTTCGTTCCACCTCATCTACAGTAGAGGCAACTGAATTTGAAATATTGTGATTTGTGACTTTAAAAATCAAACTAACCAGCTAAATGACATTCACCTTTCAAGGTTACACAAGTTCAAAGGTTATGTGACAAATAGAAAGGCGATATATGACTTCATATTAGTGTTTAAAAGTATGAATATTTAGGGTCGGCCTTTGAAAAATCAAATCACTTTCTCCTTGGCCGATGCTCAAATATTCCACCAAGTTTATGCTAAAACAGATCAAAACTCAAGTTATTTTCTTCACACCCAGACAGGCACACATGACTAAAAACAATACCCACCCCCCCACCCCCACACACGACATGTGAGTGAAATATTTTCATCTAAGTGATTTTCCAGCACGTATGTGTCAACAAAAATGATAACACAGCCAATAAATTTTTAAGAGTATAAATATGAACCAATATGAGAGCTGGAGTTGGTACACATTGAAATACTGGACAGTTTGTGCTCCCCTGACTATAGTTTTTCCCTAATATAATGTGATCTCTCTCTCTTAGTCTCTCTTTTAAAATCAGGATTTACAATTAAACTCATCAGTCTGCTCTCTGGAGTTGGCATCAGTTGAAAACACCCTTAAATAAGAGCACAGGAACTCCAAGAACCCCACTAAAACCTTCTAATATTTACTTTAGTTAAGGGGGGGGGGGACACAAAAACCTGATCAGCTGTATAATTGTGACTGTAAAACATGTTCTAAGCACTCGCATTTCTCAGGATCATTGTAGATAAACATTCTGAGCTGAAGCCTCAACATGAGACACGAGCATGTGGTTCATACTTACATCAATTAAGTCAGACATGTCGTGGATATAGTATTTGAAAACAGAGGCGTTTGTCGCTTCCAACGTTAGCAGGTACTCGTTCCTTGCTTTGATTGACTTCAGCTTGTTCTCAGAGTACTTAGCTTGGCGCTGATGACAGAATGAAATGAAAGAAAAACAGGAAACAGAGTGAGGGACAGAGGTTAAAATCAATGAGTGGAGAACTGTATTTATTCACATAATTTAACTTTTGTGTCTGTGCTCTCAGGTGTGCATCTCTTCCTTATAAAACAATCAGATATGCATGTAAATACATGAGCTATAATCCAATTTAAAAATAAGATTTTTTGTTGCTACTTCATTGTGATTCGATCCAATCCAATCCAATTAATGTGGAAATTCATTTTCCATGATAAATGAGATGTCAAAATTGGCATTGCTTACCTTGAAATACATATTTCATAAAATACCAAGGACTTTCTTCAGGTTTTTACTACTGCGCTGCAGCACTTTTGCCCTGCCTCTGCTTGCTTTCTGTTCACCACTGGGGGCAGCACGACATACAGAAGCAGAACGTGCAACATAGAAGAAGCTAAATGCTGAAATTCATCTTTTTTTTTTAATAACTTCTCAGTTTTCTTCTTTATTTTGTTGAGATTTAAGCCTATTGTGCAGCAGAGACAACACACTGATTGAGGCAGTGGCACATTAGAAAGAAGTGACGCAGACATGCAACAGAGCAGGAGTAAAAAACGGGCATTTAATAAGTGATGGACATTCCCGGACTCACATGTCCTCAGATCATCCATATTTATTACTTCCTATATGCATTCCAGACAAAGATTAGAACAAACTGAAATTTAACAGAAAACAGGCCCATTCTGAGAAAGAACAGTTTGCTCATTTGGCTGTTTCTTTGTTCACACTTGTGAGAAAAACAGTTGTATGTGAGAATGTACACATGAAGTGGGACATGGAGATGTAAAGCCCTGTTTTACCAAGCCATTACAATATAAACATTACAAATAAATTACCTTTTCGACTGTTCCAAATATGTTCTCCACCTCCTGAAATGCAGGAGGGAGAGAGACAAAAAAAGCGGCAGATGAAACGGTCCTCTGTGATTCCGGAAGCGATAAGAGGTGTTTTCAACAGGTGTTTTCTGAGAGAAAATGATTAATCCGCTACTAAATAATTATTTTATATACAGCGTCCAGCGCACAAAGAGGACGGGATTGTCATGATAAACTGCGTGAACATGCGGAGCCGAAATAGCCAGTCCTCGTAGCCGTGAGGTACTCTGGAAATGGGCTTCTAACAGCCTCATGCTCACCACTAACATGCCTCTGACATCCTCGTAGTACAGTAGTGATCAGTATAATAGTGCTATGTGACTAAAAAGATTAATCCAGGTTTTGAGTATATTTGTTATTGTTACATGGGAAACAAGGTACCAGTAGATTCAGTAGATTCTCACAAATCCAAAAAGACCAAGCATTCATGATATGCACATTCTTAAGGCTATGAAATTGGGCTATTAGTAAAAAAAAAAAGTAAAAAAGGGGGTGTTCACAATAATAGTAACATCTGCTGTTGACGCTACAAACTCAAAACTATTATGTTCAAACTGCTTTTTTTTTAGCAATCCTGTGAATCACTAAACTAGTATTTAGTTGTATAACCACAGTTTTTCATGATTTCTTCACATCTGCGAGGCATTAATTTTGTTGGTTTGGAACCAAGATTTTGCTCGTTTACTAGTGTGCTTGGGGTCATTGTCTTGTTGAAACACCCATTTCAAGGGCATGTCCTCTTCAGCATAAGGCAACATGACCTCTTCAAGTATTTTGACATATCCAAACTGATCCATGATACCTGGTATGCGATATATAGGCCCAACACCATAATAGGAGAAACATGCTCATATCATGATGCTTGCACCACCATGCTTCACTGTCTTCACTGTGACCTGTGGCTTGAATTCAGAGTTTGGGGGTCGTCTCACAAACTGTCTGCGGCCCTTGGACCCAAAAAGAACAATTTTACTCTCATCAGTCCACAAAAGATTCCTCCATTTCTCTTTAGGCCAGTTGATGTGTTCTTTGGCAAATTGTAACCTCTTCTGCACGTCTTTTATTTAACAGAGGGACTTTGCAGGGGATTCTTGTAAATAAATTAGCTTCACACAGATGTCTTCTATCTGTCACAGCACTTAAAGGTAACTCCAGACTGTCTTTGATCATCCTGGAGCTGATCAATGGGTGAGCCTTTGCCATTCTGGTTATTCTTCTATTGATTTTGATGGTTGTTTTCCACTTTCTTCCACGCGTCTCTGTTTTTTTGGTCCATTTTAAAGCATTGGAGATCATTGTAGATGAACAGCCTATAATTTTTTTGCACCTGCGTATAAGTTTTCCCCTCTTCAATCAACTTTTTAATCAAACTACGCTGTTCTTTTGAACAATGTGTTGAACGTCCCATTTTCCTCAGGCTGTCAAAGACAAAAGCATGTTCAACAGGTGCTGGTTTCATCCTTAAATAGGGGACACCTGATTCACACCTGTTTGTTCCACAAAATTGACAAACTCACTGACTGAATGCCACACTACTATTATTGTGAACACCCCCTTCTCTACTTTTTTTTACTAATAGCCCAATTTCATAGCCTTAAGAGTGTGCATATCATGAATGCTTGGTCTTGTTGGATTTGTGAGAATCTACTGAATCTACTGGTACCTTGTTTCCCATGTAGCAATAACAAATATACTCAGAACCTGTATTAATCTTTTTAGTCACATAGCACTACTATTATTCTGAACACTCCTGTACCTTGTGCACAAACTGCCCCAAGCTGTTTTTGCTAAATTTTGAACATCTTGAAATTAGTGCCATGCTCAGAGATGAGCCTCGTCAGCCGAATATTCTGCCCCTAAGAGCCACTATTCTCCCACGTTTGTTGAATAACTTGACTCTTACAAAAAAAAAAAAAAACATGCTACGTGGCTCATTATTCATCGTTCATTAATCGGTGAGCATTCAAAATCCTGTCTGATTTACCAAGATTATTGAAAAGTGGATGCTGTGACAACTAACTGCCTACACTTCAGGTTTCTTAAATCAGATGAAAATGGTTTTGGGGATATCCTGAATCCCTAAAGTTTCACCTTCTCTTTCATCTTCTCAATCTTCTTCACAGAGCTTCGCCTCTGGTATTTTTCCTCCATTCGGATGTTGAAGACGGGATCTGCTCTCCCGATCTGCTTTTCCTCTTGCTTCTCAGCCTCTTTCAGTTTGCTCTCAGCACTGATGCTCTCCGAGTGGTACATGTGGTAAGTCTTCATCACCTGGAAAGACAAGATTCACTCTGTAAAGTAGAGCTGGGCAAGTAGTTGAATTTTGATTACAATTACAATTTTGGCTTAGAACGATTGCAGAAAAAATGTAATTGAGATAAAACGATTGTTTTGCTGCATTCTGTTGACATTCTACAGTGCTGTGTGTGTGTGTGTGTGTGTGTGTGTGTGTGTGTGTGTGTGTGTGTGTGTGTGTGTGTGTGTGTGTGTGTGTCAGTGCGTATGCTGGGTGTAGATGCCCACTGTTGGCTGTAGCCTCTGCTAGGCTAGTGGTTGGGGGCGAGTTACTTTGGACTCAACAATTTTTTGTCTATTTTGACCATTTTATTAGAGATATCTGCGCTAATATGTCTTCCTATGCAGGTAATTACACTAACAGACAATCTAAGAAGTCTGTGCTCCAGTATTTCAGTTGAGAGAAATTATAGCATTCATTAAATTGTATAGTGGGACCATTAGCACTAATTAGAAGATATCTATAGCTTGGCAACCTTATCTCCACTGACAACACCACAGCCGGTGAGAAAATGTCACAGTCAGAGTTCTTAATAAAAGTAAGTTTGTCCAGGCTCTTTTTTTCACTTGATGTCACCACAGCAGAACAGATATGGATCTGCATGTTGATTTGGCACAGGTTTTATGCCAATCCCTTTTCTGATGCAATTTCACATTACATAGAGAATGGGCAGGGGTGGGCTTGAACTGGGAACCTCCTGCTCTGGAAACAAGCACAGAAACCACTTGGCCACCACGCTGTCAGTTAGAGTTCTTAATACCCTCTTTCAAATCACCCATTAAGAAAACTATTGCCCAGTCCACAAAAATATGCATTTATCAAAGTCAGCTTGCATGTTAACTGTGCTTGCACTTCAGTTGTCCTGGCCATGACACAGTGGTTACTTTAAAAACAAACAAACAAACAAAACAACAAATTTTTCAGTTCCATATTTAAAAATAAAGTTATATTTCCAGGCAGTAATTGTGTTCAATAATTGTGATTTAAATTTTTTGAAAAAACTGATTATTTTAAATAATTTTTGCCATAATCGAGCAGCCCTATTATAAAAGTAAGTGCCTTCGGCTGCTCCCTTTATTTCACTCGCGGTTACCACAGCGGATCCAAGGTGGAGCTACATGTTGATTTGGCACGGGTTTTATGACGGATGCTCTTCCTGACATAACTCCACATTATGGCAGGGGTGGGATTTGAACCGGGAACCTTCTGCACTGAAACCAAATGTATGAACCACTTGGCCAACACCCAGATCAGAGAAACACAGCACACTGACTTTAAAAACAACGAATGACTTGCAGGTCAGCTTCTGTGAATGTTTAAAACAGACAAACGGGGTCGAAGTTCAGAATGATCCATCTTCATAGTTGAAACTGACCTTTTGTAGCCACTAGTAAAGCTCCATTCTTTCACTCACCCATTCATCACAAATCGAGTCACATCAGTTCACAACAGGTGGTTTGTCTCTTCCTAAACCACAAACCAAAGACAAATTCTGTCTTGTCTTTTTATGTGGCGCTCCCTTAGAACCACAACAATCATGAGATAAATGCTGCCATTATTTCTCTGAAGGTTACAAATGATCATCTTATGGCCTCGGACAGTGGACTCATCTCTGTGCTTGTTCTGTTAGACCTCAGTGCTGCTTTTGATACTGTTGACCATAAAATTTTATTACAGAGATTAGAGCATGCCATAGGTATTAAAGGCACTGCGCTGCGGTGGTTTGAATCATATTTATCTAATAGATTACAATTTGTTCATGTAAATGGGGAATCTTCTTCACAGACTAAGGTTAATTATGGAGTTCCACAAGGTTCTGTGTTAGGACCAATTTTATTCACTTTATACATGCTTCCCTTAGGCAGTATTATTAGACGGCATTGCTTAAATTTTCATTGTTACGCAGATGATACCCAGCTTTATCTATCCATGAAGCCAGAGGACACACACCAATTAGCTAAACTGCAGGATTGTCTTACAGACATAAAGACATGGATGACCTCTAATTTCCTGCTTTTAAACTCAGATAAAACTGAAGTTATTGTACTTGGCCCCACAAATCTTAGAAACATGGTGTCTAACCAGATCCTTACTCTGGATGACATTACCCTGACCTCTAGTAATACTGTGAGAAATCTTGGAGTCATTTTTGATCAGGATATGTCATTCAAAGCGCATATTAAACAAATATGTAGGACTGCTTTTTTGCATTTACGCAATATCTCTAAAATCAGAAAGGTCTTGTCTCAGAGTGATGCTGAAAAACTAATTCATGCATTTATTTCCTCTAGGCTGGACTATTGTAATTCATTATTATCAGGTTGTCCTAAAAGTTCCCTAAAAAGCCTTCAGTTAATTCAAAATGCTGCAGCTAGAGTACTGACGGGGACTAGAAGGAGAGAGCATATCTCACCCATATTGGCCTCTCTTCATTGGCTTCCTGTTAATTCTAGAATAGAATTTAAAATTCTTCTTCTTACTTATAAGGTTTTGAATAATCAGGTCCCATCTTATCTTAGGGACCTCGTAGTACCATATCACCCCAATAGAGCGCTTCGCTCTCAGACTGCAGGCTTACTTGTAGTTCCTAGGGTTTGTAAGAGTAGAATGGGAGGCAGAGCCTTCAGCTTTCAGGCTCCTCTCCTGTGGAACCAGCTCCCAATTCAGATCAGGGAGACAGACACCCTCTCTACTTTTAAGATTAGGCTTAAAACTTTCCTTTTTGCTAAAGCTTATAGTTAGGGCTGGATCAGGTGACCCTGAACCATCCCTTAGTTATGCTGCTATAGACGTAGACTGCTGGGGGGTTCCCATGATGCACTGTTTCTTTCTCTTTTTGCTCTGTATGCACCACTCTGCATTTAATCATTAGTGATCGATCTCTGCTCCCCTCCACAGCATGTCTTTTTCCTGGTTCTCTCCCTCAGCCCCAACCAGTCCCAGCAGAAGACTGCCCCTCCCTGAGCCTGGTTCTGCTGGAGGTTTCTTCCTGTTAAAAGGGAGTTTTTCCTTCCCACTGTAGCCAAGTGCTTGCTCACAGGGGGTCGTTTTGACCGTTGGGGTTTTACATAATTATTGTATGGCCTTGCCTTACAATATAAAGCGCCTTGGGGCAACTGTTTGTTGTGATTTGGCGCTATATAAAAAAAATTGATTGATTGATTGATTGAAGGAAAAAAAAACAAAACAAAACAAAAACTTTCAGGACACAACTTTAGGTTTGGCCACAGAGTTTCACAAATATTCTACTTCATTTAATTAAACTAATTGTAAATATTAAATGTAAACACTAGTAGGCAACCGGAAAACATAGAAATCATTATAAAATTTAAACAAACAAAAACGCAAATTCAAAATACCCCATTTTAAACAATTTATTTATTTTAAGCCAGTGATTTTCACCTTTTCAGAAGCTGTTTATCCTTATAGGCCATTTCTAATATAGCCATTTTTGATCCCTTATCTCCCCCAATCCACCACCAGCTAAATACAAAAACATCTTAGTTGAGCATTTCCAAATCATTCAAAACACCAAACGTACATCAAGACGTGTCTAAAAGCATGAAGCTTATAATATCACAGTTGCCTATTAAATGGACCCTTTTAGAGTTTGTGTCATTGCTCTTTGACCATTAAGCAAAAGCAATACCAGTGTGCTGGGAAATACATGACACTGATGCTGACATGCTGATTACAGATACTTCCTAAGTTCTGACTCAACAGCACCACAAGGAATTCAGGGCATTCCCCAAACAATGGAAGCAGAGGTACTTTCTCTAAGACTGCAAGGGAAGCCCAGCTTCCCCTAAAATGTCAAAAATTAATTGGTCAAATATGTACAGTTGTGTTAACATTTCACTGACTACAAATGCGTTAGAACACACTCATCTCGAGGACAAGTTCGTTCAGAATCAGTTACTTATCACAAATCGACGGATTGGATTTTGTTAAATTCTCATATATTCCCGTAGCGTCAGTGCCATAGATGTGAAGAAATCTATGGTTTTCTTCTATGGTCTATGGCCACTGCATTTGCCCGTAGAAGCTGAGCATCCATTCCCAACGCCTGCGTGGCTTGGTGCCACAACGCGTCCTTCCATAGGGATTACATGGCAACCTGTCGCCGCTGTTGCTCGCGTCGCATCCGGTGTGAACGTGGCTTAATGGTTATTGGATAAATGTCATGATGTTGTCCCACCTCTGACGCTCAGCGTTTCTGGGGGTGAACCGAGGTGTGGGCTGGCCTGGATGCTGAGCTTCCACATGATGACTGGAGGATCAGTCAAAAGGCTGAATTCTGTTTTGACTGACAGCTACTTTAAGATATATACTGTCACTTAAAGGACACGTCATACATTATTTAACGTCCCAGTTAGCAACACAATATCAAGGTATTCATGTTTGTAAATCTCTTTAATATTATTTGCACAAATCATAATAATAATAATCACCATCATCATCATCAGTGGTCACTGATGTATTTTATTGAGAATTATCCCTCTTGTTCGGTGTGTTTGCAGGTGTATTTCCGGTGTCGCCGACTGAACAGTCCCCCCTAAAAGTTTGTCCACCCTGCCTTCACTACGCATGCGTCATTTCTGTGCATCAGCCGCGGTTCACTTATTATCACCTCGTTTGTGCTTAAAACTGCACTCCAGTCATCATCTACCTCAGCAACAGATATTTTGTACAACAATCATTTCCACATAAATTCTGCATGATTACCTCCGCCAAGGAGGTTATGTTTTCGGTCGCGTTTGTTTGTTTGTCAGCAGGATAACTCAAAAAGTTTTGAACGGATTTTGATGAAATTTTGTGGAGTGGTTGGAAATGACAAGAGGAACAAGTGATTAACTTTTAGTGGTGATCCAGATCACGATCCGGATCCCGATGCTAACGCGTTAGCATGTCTATGGCATTTTCAATGTTAAAAGTTAGCATTAAGCAGTTGCAGCTGTCATGTTTGGGTGCATTTGTTTTCAAATTGTAATATTTCTTAAATTTATTTTTGTTTATATATTAATAATCTAATGATTATTATATACAATTTTAGAGAAAGCGACAAAAAGAAATAGATCACTGTGCCAAGGAGGGAATCTCATTAGGGTCAGTGAACCTATGGCCTTGTTTAGTGAAGTGTTTCATAAATGTTAAAAAATTCATATATTTTCAGTTTAGTTGAATAATAAATTGAATTTTGTCTCTTATTTGTTTTTGTCTATAAGCACATGCAATATCAGTGCTCAGATGACAGTAGCTTCTGGGAAAGGTGCAAGTTGCAAAAACTGTGATGCCAAGCGCTAAGAACACATGCTATCCAGTCACAGCAGATGAAACTTTTTTTTTACTACTGAGCAAACATCATTGTTAGACTTTTTAGGTTCAATGATTCCACGGTGTGTAGATGTGATGGCGTCAGTGACCCCATGGCCTTGGCGGAGGTTTGCACTCTCTGAGTGCTTCTAGTTTCATAATAAAACACCGAAGAAGTGATCAGCCAGAGGAGCTGCTGCTGCATTCAGTGCACCTCCGTCATTTCAAGCCGTTAGTAGCGACTCACAGATTATCGCATCATTTCTGCTTAAAACTGCCTCGTTTCTGCTTAAAACTGACTTTAGAATGATTTAAGAGGTTTTACCTTGTCATCTGATGGTTAATAATCCCATTTTTTTTCCAATTTATTTCATTTTTTATAGCACCAAATCACAACAAAGTTGCCTCAAGGCCCTTCACACAAGCAAGGCCCAACCCTACCAATCCCCCAGAGCAAGCACACAGGTGACAGTGGTACGGAAAAACTCCCTCTGAGGAAGGAACCTCAAGCAGACCAGACTCAAAGAGGTGACTCTCTGGTTGGGCCATGCTACAGACACAAATACTGACACAAATTACAAAAACAATTCCTAATAAAATGAATTAAAAGAGTAAAAAGCATAGTGACATACTATTCCAGGGAAAATAAGTAAGTGCGTCTTAAGTCTAGACTTGAAAGTCTCTACAGAATCTGACTGTTTTATTGATGCAGGGAGATCATTCCACAGAGCAGGGGCACGATAAGAGAAAGCTCTGTGATCCACAGACTTTTTATTTACCCTAAGGACACAAAGTAGTCCTGCACCATGAGAACGCAAAGCCCGGGCCAGTACGTAGGGTTTAATTAGGTCAGCTAGGTAGGGAAGTGCCAGTCCATGAACACCTTTATAGGCCAGTAGCAGAACCTTAAAATCTGATCTCACTGGGACAGGAAGTCACTGAAGAGATGCCAAAATGGGTGTAATGTGGTCAAACTTTCTGCTTCGTGTCAAAGGTCTGGCAGCCGAATTTTGAACCAATTGGAGACCCCTAATGCTGGACCTCGGTAAACCAGAAAATAAAACATTGCAGTAGTCCAATCTAGAAGAAATAAATGCATGAATCAGGGTCTCAGCATCAGCCATAGACAAGGATGGGACAAATCTTCACTATATTTCGCAAGTGGAAGAAAGCAGTCCTCGTAATATTTCTAATGTGGAGATCAAAGGACAACATATTATCAAAAATTACCCCAAGGTTCCTCACTTTGTCCTTATAATGTATGACATATGAGCCTAAGCTAAGCATTAACTGGTCAAATGCCGATGTCTCACTGGACCAAGAACCATCATTTTAGTCACATCAGAGTTTAAAAATAGGAAGTTGCTAGACATCCAACTTCTCACTGATGCAAGGCAATCTTCTAAGGATTTTATGTGGATGGATGAGATTACCAGCAGTTATCGGCATGTATAACTGAGTATCATCAGCATAGCAGTGAAAGGTAATCCCAAAACATTATTCCCTTTGATCGCTTTGGGTGTAGAGACTTGGTCCCAAATGACGCATGCGCAGTGAAGAAGGGGCAGACAATTTTTTTTTTTTTTTGGGGGGGGGGGGCGTTTGGTCTGCAACACTGGAAAACGTCTTAGTCCGCAATTCTCGCCATTTTTGGCCTGTGGCGTACATTTTAGGAAAAGCACAAACATCCCAATGGCCAACAGACAGCGTGAAAGGAACGCTGCTATGTCCAATAACAAACCTTCTAAGCTTTCATTTGAAAATAATGGCTCAGATATACATAGGATGTAGAGAGAGGAGGCGACACACTTCACCCTGAAACTCTTAATTTTTTGAAAGCCTGTTGGACAGCTGTGCCCAACTCTGCCCTGCAATTTTTCTAACGCTACCTGTTCCACTCTCAGGCAATTAACTCTATCAGGTGTGCTCAGCCAATCAAGAGCTGGAAGATACCACTTCTAAAAACTCAGGTGTGACTTGAGTAGGTAGATGTGGAAAACCTGCAGGGCAGGGGCTCTCCAGGAACAAGGTTGGGGACTGTTGCTGTACTTTAATTATATATTTTGTAATGTCCTAGCACAGGGGTCACTAACATAAACATGGTGAGAACATGCAAATTCCACACAGAAAGTCCCAGCCGGGAAGCAATTCCATGGCCTTCTTGCTGTGAGGCAACAGTGCAAACCACTAATCCACTGTGTTACCTGCTAAGTGTACATTACATGTACCCCTCCAGATTTGGAAAACCTACACTTCATCATCTGGTCGTGTTTCTTAAGTCAAAATCGTTATTAAATTATGCATGAACACACCCGTAAGTCTGATGTCCTACCAGGGATGGACAGCTATCAGCATTATCAGTCATCTACAAATAAAACCTCTGTCTGCTCTTGGTCTCTTTAAAGAATCGTAAAAGTACTGGCTTTATGTAGAGCAGCGTCAGCGTCGTCCTGCAGAAAGCATGTGTCTGTCTGTCACAGGGGAGAAAATCCTCCACTGTGTTTAGCATTACTGACAGACCACACTTGGAGGAGGGATGAGAAGGAGCTAGGAACTAATTCAGCATTTTTTTCACCTCATCATTATGGATAATTGATCATTTTCCAATGAGTCCATCCATGGAAGAAACACTGTGAAAAAGATCAACACGAGCACGGAAAACCAGAAAAAAAATTGGCTCGCCAACTAACAAAAGGAAAGTACAACAACAAAAACCAATAACCTATTTATTTCATATGACCCGATCATCAGGGGTGGTACTCGCGCGGCCTGTGAAATCTGTTTCCTGTAAAGGTGAAAGAGCTTCGTGTCATAATCTGCGAAAGGCACTAAACTGAGAACAAGGACAGGAATTGTACGGGTGAAGGCAGCAGCAGGGAGCACGAGTGGTTTCACCGAAAATGAACAGACTCCGGCAAATTATAGTTCTGCGTCTTGCATATGTACTACAGTTGTCTGCATAAACCTCATCTTTTGTAAAAATAACACTCACTCTTCTGAAAATCTAAACATCCTTCCTCTAAAGGGAGTTATTTCTGTACCAGTGGAACACCAGCCTGACCCAGACCTGGCTTGTTTGGAGCTCTTTGCCTTTGGTGGGGTTTGGTCCAGCTGGAACCAGTGAGGAGATGGGTGAGTGACCTTGGACCTGGTACTCCTCATTTACTGGTCTGGAGTCTGCTGCTCCTGTATTTACTTTGCTGCTATTTTTAGAGGAACACATTTAGAGATGGACCAGACCTGTTATTTCAATGCTGATGGCCGACATTGGGACTCTAAATGTCTGACGCAATGCCTGACCCTGCGTGTGAGTGTGTGTGTCCTCCTCCAGGGGGTAAAAGCAGGTCGAATGTGCAGTTTTGGTTGTGATTAGAGAGCCACACATCAGCTCTGGACTAACATTCAGCAGCTGACTGGAAGTATAACTACTGTGCTCCTGTACAGTAACCAGACTCTCTATAAGCAAACGACGTTCCTTTTCACTCCCGTCTCTTGGGAAGCTTGGTGTGTATCCTCACTGATGTATACCCCACGACATCATTCCAATCAGTGCTGGAATCATACATGTCTTCTGATTACCAAACTGTTGTTAAAGCGCAATTAATTGATGCTAACGACGATCAGTGAGGATGACAAAAGGTCTGACAGATGACATGCAGATGTACAACACGCGTTGTAAAACTGATAAGTTGGTTCAAATCAAAACAGCCTGAAAAAGTAAATAAATAAAGCAATAATTTATAAACATGATTGTTGGCAGATGTAAAATTTGTGACTTTGATGTTTCTAGAAAATTACATTTGAATGTAATTCCCACTGTCGCCAAGTGCTTGCTCACAGGGGGTCGTTTTGACCGTTGGGGTTTTTACGTAATTATTGTATGGCCTTGCCTTACAATATAAAGCGCCTTGGGGCAACTGTTTGCTGTGATGTGGCGCTATATAAATAAAATTGATTGATTGATTGAATAAATATAGCCAGCATACAGCATGTTTGTTTGATGTGGCATGTGTTTTTTCAAACTAACCTAATTTTAGAGTTAAATCATGACAAATTAAAACTTTTAAAAGGAGAAGACCAACTCTCCAACATCGAAGTGGTATTAGGAGAACAAAAGAAGTATGAAGAAAATGGATTGCAAAATCTGATTACTTTATTATTATCTAGTCTAATATATAAAGCTGACCGTGTGTGTGTGTTTTCGCTATGCACAGCCACAGTAATTAATCAATCCACACCAAACTTGGTAAGGTGACTGGTGGCACCAAGTGGGAGGTCACTAGGGCCCTTATGGCCCAGTCACACAGCACTTAATGAAGGGCAATGAAGACCAAACAGAACAAGAAATCTGGACTTTCGTTGACTTTCGTTGGCATCGTTGAACCTTTGCGCAGCTTCATTCCTGCAGCTGGCGCTTCATCAGGATTTTTAAACTGTTGAAAAATTTGAACGAATGCCACCGAAAACCTCAATTCGTCCGTGTTTCGTTTTGCTGTCATTCTTCACGGTTTTTATCGTTTGCTTTGTTTTTGTAATGTTAGAGTTTAGTTTGACTTTGTTTGACCAGCTGAATGTTTTCAAACAGTACAGAAGCTGTTTCTGAGCGGTGCTGCTGCTGCCGGTGCATTCATGTATCGTCAGAAATTACAGGGCAAACTCATCCTGTTTTCTTGGATTTTTTTTTATCTGGGTGGGGGTCAGCTTTACTGGGCTCAGGCACCTTAAGGTGCGTTTACACATAAGCAAGACGCGTTGCGAATGTCATTTTTCTGTCATTCGTGACACATTCCTGACATTCTTAACATGACTTAACGCATCTGAATAGGTTTCTTAATAGAGCGTGTTGGTGCGTGATATTCTTGATTTTTGTGGAGCATGTTTTTGCCTGTCAAAAAAATCTTCCACGAATGTCACACACCACCCTCATTTCGCCTCACGTCGTGGAGGTCGCAACTGAGCATGTCGATCCGTCTTGATGAGTATTGATCCTTAATACAACGTGACAACGTTCGTAGTGGTTCCTGTGATGGTTCTTGGAGCCCAAACTGTCACGCGTTATTACGAAGTGACACGGAAACTGTCAAGTTTTGACACGACTTGTAATGCAGCGTCACATTTCACTAAGCGCCACGACAAATCAGTTTTCTGTCACGTGCACACAATTAAACTCGACTCCACAGCATTCAGTTTGATGCAGTATGCCGAAGAGGAAGAGTGACGCAAAGTCAGCCAAGTGTCGTTCCACAGTTCCTGCTGAAGCTCATCAGGATGCTCCTACAGGTGTTCCACCTACTGTTGTAACCGATGAGCGGGAGAGTGAGTCTGAGCCAGAGGAACCAGAGGAGACTAATGTGCAGCCAGACATCTCTGCACCTCCTCCAGTCCGGCGGAGGAAGAAGCGTGCGCACAGTTAAACCCTGCTGCACCGCATTCAGTTTGATTGCTGACACCAAGTCGGCTAAAAGTCTTATTTCAGTGCTCTTCAGCGCGCTCCTGCAGGTGTTCCACCTGCTGCATGTGCCTGATGTTTGGGAAAATGCGCGAGACGAGAGCCACATGAAGCCACACATCTGGCTCTGTCCGTCTCCTCCTCCTCCTCTCTGCGCCGCTCCATGGCATAGAGCCCAACTACGCATGCAGTCACAAAGTTCTTCTGAAAAACTGGAGCAATCTGAATTGTTAGCAATGGTTGATGAATATGGGTGTGTGTATGGAGACAATTCACCTCGTTCACAACGTGACAGAATGTAACGTTGTTAATATTTGCATAACAGCGCGCAACAATGCGGAATATTATTCTTGACCGTGTGTAATGGTTCCTGATAATTCTCCAGCAACATGTGCCATTAATCGTAACGCGTGGTAACAGTTTGCAGCAGTTCCTGAGGACACCTGACGCCTCTGCCCCGAATCATCCCATTCGTGATCAGCAGCCAAGAATGTGTACTTCGTGGCATTCGTGACTTGTCGTCGTTATGTGTAAACGCAGCACTATATAGGCCAGAATTAATCTTTTGTGTGGATATAATTAATTGTTTTGCCACAAGCAACTGCTGAATTTGAAACAACAAAAAATTTGTGCAATTTCTGATGTGGCATTCGTAACTTGTCGTCGTTATGTGTAAACGCAGCACTATATAGGCCAGAATTAATCTTTTGTGTGGATATAATTAATTGTTTTGCCACAAGCAACTGCTGAATTTGAAACAACAAAAAAGTTGTGTAATTTCTGATGGTCCTTGGTTTTGTTTTGTTCCTCTTTCCTCCCTTTTGCACTCTTGGTTTGCAGGCTATTCAGTGATAAAAACTCGTTCACCCACCTTTTCTCAACGAATTGTGACTTTTTAAAACTTTTTTCCCTTCATTCAGGAATCGTCATATGCTGTGTGACTGGGCCATTAGGTTGAAAGCGCACATGAGTGAACACACACACACACACACACACACACAGTCAGCCTTCTATATTAAATCATGACCTGCTCACTAGAGCCCTTATTTTCGCAGTTCAGACTGTACTCAGGTCAGATAGCAAGCATCACACTTTAATTAGTATGTAGTGGCGGCTGGCTAGGGTGGACTTTAATTATAATTTGAATGGGTGCGGATTAAGGCGCGCATTTTTTCAATTAAAATATACCTGCTGTGTACGGCATGCCAGAGCACTGCAGTGATGACATCATCATTTTATCATCATTCACTTGAGTCTCATGAATGTCACAAAATTGCTCTGTGAAAATGAGTAGATAAAACTTTATTGATCTCACAGAGGAGAAATTCACGTTACGTCAGCTCTTAAGAAAACACACAAGGTGGGTGCAAGTAGAGGAAAATGTTCATCGTGTGCAAGGATAAGCAATAATAATACTTGTAACAGTACAAGACATACAAAATTAGGTAGAAATAGAATATACATATATATATATACACACACACACACACATATATATATACACATAACACATATACATACACACCCACCTACATACCTATATATATATATATATATATATATATATATATATATACATATATGAGGTCTGTGAGAAAAATATCGTACCTTTTTATTTTTTTCAAAAACTATATAGATTTGAATCATGTGCGATTACATCAGCCAACCTTGAACCCTCGTGTGCATGCATGAGTTTTTTTACGCCTGTCGGTTGCGTCATTCGCCTGTGGGCAGGTGTTGAGTGAGCACTGGTCCACCCCTGCTGTCGGAATTCCTTTGTCTGAGAACTTGCTGAGAGACTGCCGCTTTGCTTGATCAAATTTTTTTCAGAAACTGTGAGACACATCCAAGTGGACACCATTCGAGAAATTCATATGGTTTTCAGTGAAAATTTTAACGGCTGATGAGAGATTAAGGAGTGTTACTATCGCTTTAAGGACAGCCTACGGCGCCGAACGGCGCGCCGCGCCCCAAGCCGCGGTCATCAGCCTGTTTCAAGCTGAAAACTTCCAAATTTAAGCCTCTGTTGATCCAGGACGTCATGAGAGAGTAGAGAAGTTTCATAAGAGGTCGGGATCAGCAGTTTATCCGGACATTCCACTGTTAAAGGAGATTTTGTAATGAAAGACTTGCGGCCGGATTTGCGCGGCGGCACAGAGAAACACCTCCGTATTGGAAACCATTCAAAAGATTCAGGCGGCTTTCAATGGCTTTCAGTCGAGTGAGTATCCGAGAAATTGTTTAACAGCTGGGCATGTTCAAACTTGTCCGGTAAGGCTTCCAACGGAGGTGTTTTCCTGTGGCGCCGCATCATGAGCGGCTGGGTGGCGATGCGCGAATCTGTCCGCATGTCTTTCATTACAAAATCTCCTTTAACAGTGGAATGTCCTGATAAACTGCTGGTCCCGACCTCTTCTGAAACTTCTCAGCTCTCTCATGACGTCCTGCATCAACAGAGCCTTACATTTGGAAGTTTTCAGCTTGAAACAGGCTGACGACGGCGGCTCGGGGCGCGGCGCGCCGTTTGGTGCCGTGGGCTGTCTTTAAAGCGATAGTAACACTCCTTAATCTCTCATCAGCTGTTAAAATTTTCACCGAAAACCATATGAATTTCTTGAATGGTGTCCACTTAGATGTGTCTCACAGTTTCTGAAAAAATTTTGATCAAGCAAAGCGGCTGTCTCTCAGCAAGTTCTCAGACAAAGGAATTCCGACAGCAGGGGTGGACCAGTGCTCACTCAAAACCTGCCCACAGGCGAATGACGCAACTGACAGGCGTGAAAAAACTCATGCATGAGCACGAGGGTTCAAGGTTGGCTGATGTAATCGCACGTGATTCAAATCCATATAGTTTTTGAAAAAAAATAAAAAGGTCAGATACTTTTCTCACAGACCTCGTATATATGTATACATATGCATATACACATACACATATACATACACGCATACCCATATTCACACACATACCTATACACATACACATATACATATATATATATATATATATAAACATGATTGGGATTGAAAGTGAGATAGGAGCATCTTCTTTACAATATGTGAGCTGGAGTTTAGATGTGGTATGGTAAGGTGACATTAATGCTGGGATTTGTAAACGAGTTGTTATTGCACATGATATGTGGACATAATAATATTGCACGTGATTTGTGGACATATTATTGCATGTGGTTATTTCACAGTGTTATTGTACAGCCTGACAGCAGCAGGGAGGAACGACCTGCGTTATAGTTTCTTCTTGCACTGAGGGTGCCTCAGTCTGTCACTGAACGAGCTGGTCAGCTCCACTACAGTCCGGTGCAGAGGGTGAGAGGAGTTGTTCATGATGGATTTGAGCTTGGTTAACACCCTCCTTTCAGCCACCTCCTCCAGAGACTCCAGAGGACAGGGCAGGACAGAGCTGGACTTCCTGACCAGCTTGTTCAGTCTGTTTCTCTCCCACTCTGTACTGCCCGGAGCCCAACAGAGGACAGCATAGAGGAGAGCAGAGGCTACAACAGAATCGTAGAAGGTCCTAAGCAGAGGCCTGCTCACACCAAAGGATCTCAGTATCCTCAGGAGGTGGAGGCGACGCTGACCTTTTTTGTACAGGGCGTCGGTGTTGTGAGTCCAGTCCAGTTTGTTGTTGAGGTGAACACCCAGGTATCTGAGACTGTCCACAGTCTTTATGTCTTCCCCCTGGATGTTCACCGGTGGATGAGGTGGTGGTTTCCTCCTGAAGTCGATCACCATCTTCTTCATCTTATTGGTGTTGAGATACAAGTGGTTGCGCTCACACCAGTCCACAAAGTCTGTGATGACCGACCGGTACTCCAGCTCGTTCCCCTCAGACATGCGACCCACAATGACGGAGTCATCAGAGAACTTCTGGAGGTGGCAGCTGTCCATGTTGTAGGTGAAGTCCGAGGTGTAGAGGGTGAAGAGAAAAGGCGAGAGGACGGTGCCCTTGGGGGCCCCGGTGCTGCACCTTACCACCTCAGACTGACAGCCGCGCAGTCGCACGTACTGTGGGCGGTCAGTGAGGTAGTCGACGGTCCAGGCAGCGAGGTGTCCATCCACACCTATGTCCTCCAGGTTCCCCCTCAGCAGTGCCGGTCTGATAGTTTTAAAAGCGCTGGAAAAATCAAAGAACATGACTCTCACAGCGCTCCCGCCGGTCTCCAGGTGGGTGAGCACTCGGAGTAGGTAGATGACAGCATCATCTACCCCGATGTTGGGCCTGTAGGCAAAGTGAAGTGGGTCCCGGCTGTCGCTCACCACGGTGCGGAGGTGAGACAGGACAAGCCGTTCCATGGTCTTCATGAGGAGGGAGGTCAGGGCAACTGGTCTGTAGTAGGCCGGTTCCTTGGCGTGCGGTGTTTTGGGAACCGGGACCACACAGGAGGTCTTCCACAGGGTGGGGACCACCCCCAGGCTGAGGCTCATGTTGAAGATGTGGCTGAGGACCTCACAGAGCTCATCTGCACAGGTCCTCAGCAGCCTCGGGTAGATCGCATCAGGTCCTGCTGCTTCCCTCTGCTTCAGCCGCAGGAGCTGGCCTCTCAACTCGGTTGGAGTTACAGTGAGGGGGGAGCTGGGGTGTGAGCTGAGGTGGGCTGGTGCTAAATACAGTTGCAGGGGAGAGGGACGAGGTCCGGGGTGCAGTGAAGATGACCAGGGGGTAGAAGGTGGTGGGTCAGAGGGACTGGAGGGCTGGCTGCTGGAGACATGTGGGGGGCAAGTGTGGAGGGGCCAAAATGGTTAAAGTAGTTGTTTAGCTCCTCTGCGAACCGAGAATCCCCATCTGCAGTCCTGCTGGCACCCTGCCCAAATCCAGAGGCGGTCTTGAGGCATCTCCACACGTCTCTGACATTGTTCCGGGCCAGCTGCTCCTCCATCTTCCCTCCATACACCTTCTTGGCTGCATGGATCTTCCACTGGAACTCCTGTTGGACTCTACGCTACTCCTCTCTGTCTACCAAGTTGAAAGCCCTCTTCTTCTGGTTTATCAGGGCCTTCAGCTTGGGGGTCAGCCAGGGGTGGTTGCTGGGAAAGCACTGTATCCTCCGGGTGGGCACAGTGCTCTCCACACAGAAGTTCACGTAGTCAGTGACACACTGGGTCAGGCTGTTGATGTCTTCACCATAAGAGTTGTGAAACATGCTCCAGTCTGTGGTTCTGTAGCAGTCGCTCAGCCTCTCAGTGGCCTTTTCAGTCCAGAGTTTCATTAACCTTTTGTGTATTCGTTCTCTTGTCACTCTGGGTGTGTATTGGGGGAGCAGATAGACGAGGTTGTGATCAGAGAGTCCCAGCGGGGGGGGTAGAGGTGTAAGCGTCCTCCACATTAGCGTAAAAAAGGTCCAGTATTCTATTGTCCCTGGTTTTACACGTGACGTACTGGGTGAATGTGGGGAGGGTGGCAGAGAGGGAGGTGTGATTAAAGTCCCCGGTGATGAGGAAGAGCGCGCATGGGTGTTGCGTCAGCAGCCACGTGACTGTACTGTGGATCCGCTCACAGGCCACGGCGGCATCCACAGAAGGAGGAATATACATCAATCAATCAATCAATCAATTTTTTTATATAGCGCCAAATCACAACAAACAGTTGCCCCAAGGCGCTTTATATTGTAAGGCAAGGCCATACAATAATTATGTAAAACCCCAACGGTCAAAACGACCCCCTGTGAGCAAGCACTTGGCTACAGTGGGAAGGAAAAACTCCCTTTTAACAGGAAGAAACCTCCAGCAGAACCAGGCTCAGGGAGGGGCAGTCTTCTGCTGGGACTGGTTGGGGCTGAGGGGAGAGAACCAGGAAAAAAGACATGCTGTGGAGGGGAGCAGAGATCGATCACTAATGAATTAAATGCAGAGTGGTGCATACAGAGCAAAAAGAGAAAAGAACAGTGCATCATGGGAACCCCCGAGCAGTCTACGTCTATAGCAGCATAACTAAGGGATGGTTCAGGGTCACCTGATCCAGCCCTAACTATAAGCTTTAGCAAAAAGGAAAGTTTTAAGCCTAATCTTAAAAGTAGAGAGGGTGTCTGTCTCCCTGATCTGAATTGGGAGCTGGTTCCACAGGAGAGGAGCCTGAAAGCTGAAGGCTCTGCCTCCCATTCTACTCTTACAAACCCTAGGAACTACAAGTAAGCCTGCAGTCTGAGAGCGAAGCGCTCTATTGGGGTGATATGGTACTATGAGGTCCCTAAGATAAGATGGGACCTGATTATTCAAAACCTTATAAGTAAGAAGAAGAATTTTAAATTCTATTCTAGAATTAACAGGAAGCCAATGAAGATGGGTGAGATATGCTCTCTCCTTCTAGTCCCCGTCAGTACTCTAGCTGCAGCATTTTGAATTAACTGAAGGCTTTTTAGGGAACTTTTAGGACAACCTGATAATAATGAATTACAATAGTCCAGCCTAGAGGAAATAAATGCATGAATTTGTTTTTCAGCATCACTCTGAGACAAGACCTTTCTGATTTTAGAGATATTGTGTAAATGCAAAAAAGCAGTCCTACATATTTGTTTAATATGCGCTTTGAATGACATATCCTGATCAAAAATGACTCCAAGATTTCTCACAGTATTACTAGAGGTCAGGGTAATGCCATCCAGAGTAAGGATCTGGTTAGACACCATGTTTCTAAGATTTGTGGGGCCAAGTACAATAACTTCAGTTTTATCTGAGTTTAAAAGCAGGAAATTAGAGGTCATCCATGTCTTTATGTCTGTAAGACAATCCTGCAGTTTAGCTAATTGGTGTGTGTCCTCTGGCTTCATGGATAGATAAAGCTGGGTATCATCTGCGTAAAAATGAAAATTTAAGCAATACCGTCTAATAATACTGCCTAAGGGAAGCATATATAAAGTGAATAAAATTGGTCCTGTTGTGTGGGCCGCTGAAGAGGAGGTACTGCTGGCCCACTACCACCAGAGGGCGCCCTGCTTGGAGTGCGGGCTCCAAGCACGAGAGGGCGCCAGACCCAGAGGAAGTGACAGCTGTCACTCATTACTCCAGCTGTCACTCATCTACACCACCATATAAGCCGGACTGCAACTCCACCTCCCCGCCGAGAAATCGACTACCAGTACCAAGGTAATTTCTCTGCTGACTGACACATTGTGTAACCAACTGAACTTCTATTGCAGCCGTTTTCCTGAAGTGTTGCTTTGTCTGGAGGATTGGCGTTTGGTGTGACAGTGACGGCTTCACCTCGCACCCCCTCCCAGACAAGTGGTTGATCAGGAGCTGCACGAGTGTGTGTGATTTGGAGGTGGAGGTGCTCCCTCCTAACGGTGTCTGGACTGTAAATTACTGAGTGTGCGGACTCACACTCATACATCATCTTTCTGTTTTCTGCCAGCAGTACCAGGGTCGACAGCCGAAGACAGAGGCCACCTGGGGACTCGGGACTTGGCGGCTCCGGTGTTCTTCAGACCGTTGGTGGTGGAGGCCGTGTGGGACGCGGCTTCTCTCTCGTCGGGCGTCTTCTATCTTCGAGCCTGCCCACACGTCACCTGGTGTTTATTGACTGTGAAAATTACGACACATTTCGTTGTGTATTATCACAACATTAAATTGTTACCTTTTGGCTTACTCATTGTCCGTTCATTTGCGCCCCCTGTTGTGGGTCCGTGCTACGACACCTTCCCAACAGGTCCTAGCACAGAACCTTGTGGAACTCCATAATTAACTTTAGTCTGTGAAGAAGATTCCCCATTTACATGAACAAATTGTAATCTATTAGACAAATATGATTCAAACCACCGCAGTGCAGTGCCTTTAATACCTATGGCATGCTCTAATCTCTGTAATAAAATTTTATGGTCAACAGTATCAAAAGCAGCACTGAGGTCTAACAGAACAAGCACAGAGATGAGTCCACTGTCCGAGGCCATAAGAAGATCATTTGTAACCTTCACTAATGCTGTTTCTGTACTATGATGAATTCTAAAACCTGACTGAAACTCTTCAAATAGACCATTCCTCTGCAGATGATCAGTTAGCTGTTTTACAACTACCCTTTCAAGAATTTTTGAGAGAAAAGGAAGGTTGGAGATTGGCCTATAATTAGCTAAGATAGCTGGGTCAAGTGATGGCTTTTTAAGTAATGGTTTAATTACTGCCACCTTAAAAGCCTGTGGTACATAGCCAACTAACAAAGATAGATTGATCATATTTAAGATTGAAGCATTAAATAATGGTAGGGCTTCCTTGAGCAGCCTGGTAGGAATGGGGTCTAATAGACATGTTGATGGTTTGGATGAAGTAACCAATGAAAATAACTCAGACAGAACAAATTGAGAGAAAGAGTCTAACCAAATACCGGCATCACTGAAAGCAGCCAAAGATAACAATACGTCTTTGGGATGGTTATGAGTAATTTTTTCTCTAATAGTTAAAGGTTTATTAGCAAAGAAAGTCATGAAGTCATTACTAGTTAAAGTTAATGGAATACTCAGCTCAATAGAGCTCTGACTCTTTGTCAGCCTGGCTACAGTGCTGAAAAGAAACCTGGGGTTGTTCTTATTTTCTTCAATTAGTGATGAGTAGAAAGATGTCCTAGCTTTACGGAGGGCTTTTTTTTTATAGAGCAACAGACTCTTTTTCCAGGCTAAGTGAAGATCTTCTAAATTAGTGAGACGCCATTTCCTCTCCAACTTACGGGTTATCTGCTTTAAGCTACGAGTTTGTGAGTTATACCATGGAGTCAGGCACTTCTGATTTAAAGCTCTCTTTTTTAGAGGAGCTACAGCATCCAAAGTTGTCTTCAATGAGGATGTAAAACTATTGACGAGATACTCTATCTCACTTACAGAGTTTAGGTAGCTACTCTGCACTGTGTTGGTATATAGCATTAGAGAACATAAAGAAGGAATCATATCCTTAAACCTAGTTACAGCGCTTTCTGAAAGACTTCTAGTGTAATGAAACTTATTCCCCACTGCTGGGTAGTCCATCAGAGTAAATGTAAATGTTATTAAGAAATGATCAGACAGAAGGGAGTTTTCAGGGAATACTGTTAAGTCTTCTATTTCCATACCATAAGTCAGAACAAGATCTAAGATATGATTAAAGTGGTGGGTGGACTCATTTACTTTATGAGCAAAGCCAATAGAGTCTAATAATAGATTAAATGCAGTGTTGAGGCTGTCATTCTCAGCATCTGTGTGGATGTTAAAATCGCCCACTATAATTATCTTATCTGAGCTAAGCACTAAGTCAGACAAAAGGTCTGAAAATTCACAGAGAAACTCACAGTAATGACCAGGTGGACGATAGATAATAACAAATAAAACTGGTTTTTGGGACTTCTAATTTGGATGGACAAGACTAAAGTCAAGCTTTCAAATGAATTAAAGCTCTGTCTGGGTTTTTGATTAATTAATAAGCTGGAATGGAAGATTGCTGCTAATCCTCCGCCCCGGCCCGTGCTACGAGCATTCTGACAGTTAGTGTGACTCGGGGGTGTTGACTCATTTAAACTAACATATTCATCTTGCTGTAACCAGGTTTCTGTAAGGCAGAATAAATCAATATGTTGATCAATTATTATATCATTTACCAACAGGGACTTAGAAGAGAGAGACCTCACTCCCGGTCCAATTGGGGAGGGGCCCAGAGAAAACTACAGAGTCCGACATTGTTTTGCAAAGTTACACACCGATTTAATGTTAATTTTAGTGACCTCCGATTGGCGTAACCGGGTGTCATTACTGCCGACGTGAATTACAATCTTACCAAATTTACGCTTAGCCTTAGCTAGCAGTTTCAAATTTCCTTCAATGTCGCCTGCTCTGGCCCCCGGAAGACAATTGACTATGGTTGCTGGTGTCGGTAACTTCACATTTCGCAAAACAGAGTCGCCAACAACCAGAGTTTGATCCTCGGCGGGTGTGTCGTCGAGTGGGGAAAAACGGTTAGAGATGTGAACGGGTTGGCGGTGTACATGGGGCTTCTGTTTAGGGCTACGCTTCCTCCTCACAGTCACCCAGTCTGCCTGCTTTCCCGGCTGCTCGGGATCTGCCAGGGGGTAACTAACGGCGGCTAAGCTACCTTGGTCCGCACCGACTACAGGGGCCTGGCTAGCTGTAGAAATTTCCACGGTGCGGAGCCGAGTCTCCAATTCGCCCAGCCTGGCCTCCAAAGCTACGAATAAGCTACACTTATTACAAGTACCGTTACTGCTAAAGGAGGCCAAGGAATAACTAAACATTTCACACCCAGAGCAGAAAAGTGCGGGAGAGACAGGAGAAGCCGCCATGCTAAATCGGCTAAGAGCTAGTAGCTACGCTAAGCTAGCGGATTCCTAAAAACACGCAAAGTGAATAATGTGTAAATAATTTAGAGGTGATTCAGCAGAGGGAGTGCTTTAGTTAAGGCACGTAAAGATTACACTGGGAAACAAATCGTAATCTAGATAACTAGATCAATCTAACTGCGCAGATTAAACAGCTAACAGATACAGAAAAACACCGCTGTGCTCCGGAACAGGAAGTGATACAATACCGCAGTGAGAGCCAACCACCAGCTATCGCAATCAGCAACAACACTGGAATGGTCAATGGAATCAATGGAATGTGATTACATGCAGTAATCACATTTCCGAACTCCCGTGGGAGATAGTACGGCCATAATGATGACAACATACACACAATGCAATGCAACTTACTACACTTTAACTAAAGTGACATGAAATATACAATGACATGGATAAACTTCTCTATCACCCGTGTGTAGAACGGCTAACTCAGCTAGTTATTAGTTATTATTTTTTATTTTTTTTTATTTTTGAAGACGCTGTATTGTTTGCTTTGTGTGGTTTTAAGAAAGGGCCAGTGTATAAAATATACCTGATTTAAAGATAAGCAACAGTTCTGTTCATGAAAATGTTGTAAAATTCAGTTCAACATTAATACTCAGAGAGGCTGCTTAGGTTTATACTTTGCGGATTTCCCAGCGGAGTTAGTGAAAGAACAGACAGTGCAGACTTAGTGAAAGAAGTGTGTCACCGTGTCCCTCAGAGCCTTAGCGTCGACAATAGACAACTCAGTTTCTGCACAGATGACTCTGGATGAGCTTCTTGTTATTTCCTGTTTTGCTTTCCATTTTGAAAATGGGTGTGAAAACATTTAAGTTGGAAATTTTACCTTTGCTCCTGCACAGTCAGAAATAGCATAAAAATAGCCTAGGAAGATTGCTTTACAGTCCAATCAACATAGTCTCTTTCAATAAAAAAAAAAACAAACAAAACACAAACTTAGACATTTTGTCTTTCCAGATAATGTTCCAATATTTATCTGGGGACTGTTTGCTTTATTGTAACAGCTGAATGAGAGTTCCCAGGTTTACTTTAATAAATCTTACTCAAAGACTGGTCAATCAACCAGGAATCCTTCAGATCGTCGTGCACCTGTTCTGTCACTTGAACCAAACTGTTGAAAGTTAGTATGCAGAATGACATTGGCTATATAAACCTTTGTTTAAACCATAAAAAGCACACCAACTAAACACAAATACTGTAAGATGATTACATCGCAAATTTATTGTTCTAAAGATAAATTTAATATTAAACTTTCAAATTAAAAACATTATAGGAATGAAATCAAAATGCTTTAAATTACACTCAACAAAAATATAAACGCAACACTTTTGGTTTTGCTCCCATTTTGTATTATTATTGTATTATTATTATATTATTGTGGGCAGTCTAAGGCACACCTGTGCACTAATCATGGTGTCTAATCAGCATCTTGGTATGGCACACCTGTGAGGTGGGATGGATTATCTCATCAAAGGAGAAGTGCTCACTGTCACAGATTTAGACTGGTTTGTGAACAATATTTGAGAGAAATGGTGATATTGTGTATGTGGAAAAAGTTTTAGATCTTTGAGTTCATCTCATACAAAATGGGAGCAAAACCAAAAGTGTTGCGTTTATATTTTTGTTGAGTATATGTTATGTCATGTAAGCTATTTTAAATTCAAATTATTTTACTTTAGTGAATGAAAAGTTTTAAATGCTTAGCATGTCTGCATTAACAAAACATAAATGACAATCTGTTTCCTCAAAGTTTTAAGTTGAAATACAAACAATGAAACTTAGAGGTGGGGGTGGGGTTCCCCCCACCTCTAAGTTTCAAGCAATCATATCAAATGAGCTGCTCCATGCAAGAGAATCAAGTTTTTATTTCATCCACTCAACCAAAGACTGTATTCGCATCTAAATGTCCAATAGCATATATTAGGCATTAAACTAAGCCTGTAGGCGGCTGGGGCTGATTGCAGTAATTAAAGCAGCAGAATTAACTATTGATTTATTATTTAAGTACCTTGCTTCACCAAGGTCACAGCTACACACAGACAACTGTGCACAGAAAAGCAGTTAACACAGAAAATTAAATTGATCTTACAAAAATGACCCCGCAATTTGCCAGCTTGATGGAGGGGTTGAGTCCTCATGAAAAAATAACTGTGAGATTCAAAGGTCTGCAGCCACTGCAAGTTCAACATTTTGGGCCTGATTTACATACCAAGACCCCAGATAAAGAATTCCAAATTGCATGGTCAATCCAAACCTTTGTGCATTGAGGTGGAGTTAATTTTGCAGGTGATTTACTAAGAGTAAACATGCCACGGGCAGTAACGTGAGCTACGTACAGCAGTATGCAAAGGAGGATATTGCATGTGTTAATGGCTGTAAGTGAAAAATGAAATTAAATCAGTGTCTTGCAGCTATACGCCTTTGTTATTCATGAACTCTGTGACACACATGAGCAACTTCACATGCTGGCAACTTAAAAAAAAAGGCAAAATAAAGAAATGCACAGTTCTCTATGCATTCCATCAGCAAAATGCAGCATAATTATTCACCAGTTTGCTAAAATAGTACAGATGGAACATTAACTAAATGCCTGAAATATTATACTGTTTTGTTTTGTTTGTTGTAATTCACAGCGCATGAGCATGTTCATGCTCTGTGCAGCTTGTACACACAGCTGTGATGTCCCACAGACTACAAAATGTGCATTTGTGTCTTCCACCTGTTATGCATGGTGACATTTATTGTGAAAGAAACAACCAAGCTGTAAAGTTAAATATGCCCAGCATTTATAATGAATGTTTGTTTATTTTTGTTCCGTGCTGGAACAGCAGTCTATCAAGCCTAATAAATTAGCGTCAAGGTTTCAAACTCGCAAAATACAGATGCAATCAGCACCTGCTAAATTTCATTTTGAACTTGATAAATCATATTCCATGGGTAAACATGACCCATTTGCAAGTTCCCTCCCAGAATTGTCTGTATTTAAATAGATAAATCTAAAATGGAAAAACACGCTAAATTGGTAATACGTTATTTTGTGCATTTGACAGATGCTACCCTCATTGTGCACAGTTAGTTACTTAGCATTCAGCTGTATTTGCAAGTGCAGTAGTGTTTGCACGTTTTTATAAACACAACCCTTTAGTAAATCAGGCCCTTTGTGTTTCTCAAATTAAGGCCACTTCAACTGTAAGGAGGTTTTGACAAAGCCTATTTTACATTTAGCCCCAGCATTCCGTTATACATTCAGACATGAACTGAACAAATTTCTAAATAACATGGCCAGACTAAAGTTGTGCACTACAGGCAACAGGTTTCATGGCTTGTTCTCTGAGCTGTAAACAAATTTATTCATCTTTACTAAAATGTTTTATTGAAGACAGACTGCCACGTATAAAATTTGTCAGGTATCTCCAAGCTCAGAGTAGAGCCGCTGCTCCTTCACATTGAGATGAGTCAGCTGAGGTGGTTCGGGCATCTGGTGAAGATGCCTCCTGGGCGCCTCCCTAGGGACGTGTTCCAAGTTCCATGTCCTGCTAGGAGGAGACCCCAGGGAAGACAAAAGAACTTCTCTCAGAACAGAGATTATATCTCAACACTGGCATGGGAACGTCTCAGGATCCCCCAGTCAGAGGTGGTAAATGTGGCCTGGGAAAGGAAAATTTGGGGTCCCCTACTGGAGCTGTTGCTCCTGCAACCCAAATCCGGATAAGTGGTTGAAGATGAGTGAGTGATATCTCCAAGTTTAAATGTACTATAAATAATTTTTCTGCCACTAGATATTGAACTTGCACCACATTTCAGGACATAAATAATGCTTCTCTCCTCAGCCACTCCTCCTCTTAGATTGTCATGTTGCTGTGCTGCTCTCTCTCTTTCTCTTCCCCCAGAGTCTTGGCGGTGAAGATAACTGGGTACACCTGTGGCAGTTGGAACACCTGCACCTAATCACCCCAGCTGCATACAGTTTACAATTCGGTCTGCGGTAACCTGGCCTCTGTGATAGTATGTTGCTCTCAACATAGTGCTAACCCAGTTACTCTTGTCTTGCTTACCTCGTTATTTTTGTCTCTCTTTTGCCCAGAGTTCCCTGCCACCATTCAGCTCCGCTGGTTCCGCCTGACTCCGGCTTCTCCATTATTTGTCTTGATTATAATGATTCCAAAAAGGTATCATTTCGACCAACTGTGACTGAATGTTATGGAGTTTTAGGATAAAACAGCAAAAATGGTGACAAAGGTCAGTTTCAGCTTGTACAGGGATCAAAAGTTAAAGTTGCTCTAATTTCAATAAAAAGTGATGGAAATTATTGGTTAAATTAAAAGGATTAATAAATGGAACAGTTTTGACCATGTTGAATGCTTGGTCTCCAAAGTAAAGGTCAAACAAGGTCTACATCCATTGGATTCTATCACATATGTTACCCCGTAATGTGATAACTAAGCATGACACATATTTAGTCCAAACTCTACCTTTTTGGAATCACTATTAACAGACATCTAATGTGGTATACTTTTCAATACAATTGAAACGTTTAAAAAAATTTTGACCCCTGTATAATTCTTCATTGACCCCCTACATGGCTATACCTACCACCCAAAAAAAGCCAATCACACATATTTGTGTAGGCCATGATACACTGACGATGGATTGTAAGTGTCATTTAGTCCCCTTAAGTAATGCCGAAAACTTGCTTGACCCATGGACTAGTTGGGACCCGAACCTCACATAGATATTAAACTTGCACCACATTTCAAGACAAAAATAATGCTTTTGTCCTCGGCCACTCCTCCTCAACGCTTCCTCTTCTAAACAGAGCAAAACATTTACCATTCAATGTCTTTTAATGTGTAATGGCTTTCTACATGAGAAAACAGCGATACAACCCCTGGCAAAAATTATGGAATCACCGTCCTCAGAGGATGTTCATTCAGTTGTTTAATTTTGTAGAAAAAAAGCAGATCACAGACATGACACAAAACTAAAGTCATTTAGTCACTCAGATCTTTTTTTTTCATTAAAAGCTATTTCATGTTTCATGTGAAGAAATAATTCACTAAAAAGTGTATCTCCATTATCACAGGTAGAACAGGCCTGGATTTCCATTTAAAACCCGCCCTCCCCAAAGTATGAATGAATGAATGAATGAATTTATTCGGCACACACAGACCCAAAATAACAAAGTATACTCACAAAGAAAACAATCCAACAACACCACAACAGTCCTCACACAGTGACCACAGTAAAAAGGCTTCAAACAATAATATAAAATAGTACAACCCCTGGCAAAAATTATGGAATCACCGGCTTCGGAGGATGTTCATTCAGTTGTTTAATTTTGTAGAAAAAAAAGCAGATCACAGACATGACACAAAACTAAAGTCATTTCAAATGGCAACTTTCTGGCTTTAAGAAACACTATAAGAAATCAGGAAAAAAAAAATTTGTGGCAGTCAGTAATGGTTACTTTTTTAGACCAAGCAGAGGGAAAAAAATATGGACTCACTCAATTCTGAGGAATAAATTATGGAATCATGAAAAACAAAAGAACACTAACACATCACTAGTATTTTGTTGCGCCACCTCTGGCTTTTATAACAGCTTGCAGTCTCTGAGGCATGGACTTAATGAGTGACAAACAGTACTCTTCATCAATCTGGCTCCAACTTTCTCTGATTGCTGTTGCCAGATCAGCTTTGCAGTCTGGAGCCTTGTCATGGACCATTTTCTTCAACTTCCACCAAAGATTTTCAATTGGATTAAGATCCGGACTATTTGCAGGCCATGACATTGACCCTATGTGTCTTTTTGCAAGGAATGTTTTCAGAGTTTTTGCTCTATGGCAAGATGCATTATCATCTTGAAAAATGATTTCATCATCCCCAAACATCCTTTCAATTGATGGGATAAGAAAAGTGTCCAAAATATCAATGTAAACTTGTGCATTTATTGATGATGTAATGACAGCCATCTCCCCAGTGCCTTTACCTGACATGCAGCCCCATATCATCAATGACTGTGGAAATTTACATGTTCTCTTCAGGCAGTCATCTTTATAAATCTCATTGGAACGGCACCAAACAAAAGTTCCAGCATCATCACCTTGCCCAATGCAGATTTGAGATTCATCACTGAATATGACATTCATCCAGTCATCCACAGTCCACGATTGCTTTTCCCTAGCCCACTGTAACCTTGTTTTTTTCTGTTTAGGTGTTAATAATGGCTTTCATTTAGCTTTTCTGTATGTAAATCCCATTTCCTTTAGGCGGTTTCTTACAGTTCAGTCACAGACGTTGACTCCAGTTTCCTCCCATTCGTTCTTCATTTGTTTTGTTGTGCATTTTTGATTTTTGAGACATATTACTTTAAGTTTTCTGTCTCGAAGCTTTGAAGTCTTCCTTGGTCTACCAGTATGTTTGTCTTTAACAACATTCCCATGTTGTTTGTATTTGGTCCAGAGTTTAGACACAGCTGACTGTGAACAACCAACATCTTTTGCAACATTGCGTGATGATTTACCCTCTTTTAAGAGTTTGATAATCCTCTCCTTTGTTTCAATTGACATCTCTCGTGTTGGAGCCATGATTCATGTCAGTCCACTTGGTGCAACAGCTCTCCAAGATGTGATCACTCCTTTTTAGATGCAGACTAACGAGCAGATCTGATTTGATGCAGGTGTTAGTTTTGGGGATAAAAATTTACAGGGTGATTCCATAATTTATTCCTCAGAACTGAGTGAGTCCATATTTTTTTCCCTCTGCTTGGTCTAAAAAAGTAACCGCTACTGACTGCCACAATTTTTTTTCTTGATTTCTTATAGTGTTTCTTAAAGCCAGAAAGATGCCATTTGAAATGACTTTAGTTTTGTGTCATGTCTGTGATCTGCTTTTTTTCTACAAAATTAAACAACTGAATGAACATCCTCCAAGGCCGGTGATTCCATAATTATTGCCAGGGGTTGTACTAGTATGACCAATTTCTAAGTGAAAGAAATTTTTAGCCTCCAAATGAGATTTGTGGACATACGAGGTCTATTAGAAAAGTATCCAACCTTATTATTTTTTTTAAAAAACCATATGGATTTGAAACACCTCCGTTGGAAGCCTTAAGGACAAGTTGGAACATGCCCTGCTGTTGTTTCTCAGATACTCACTCAACTGAAAGCCACCAAAAGCCACCTGGATTTTACAAATGGTTATCAACACGGAGGTGTTCTTCCTGTGGCGGGCGCGCCGCGCCGGCTCCGTCCGCACGTCTTTCATTAAAAAAATCTCCTTTAACAGTGGAATGTCCGGATAAACTGCCGATTCCGACCTCTTCTGAAAGTTCTCTGTTCTCTCACGACGTCCTGGGTCAACAGAGGCTTAAATTTGGAGGTTTTCAGCTTGAAACAGGATGACGACGTCGCCTCGGAGCGCTGCGACGTCCCGCTCCGTGGGAAGTCCTTACAGCGATAGAACAATCCAAAATCTCTCATCAGCCGTTAAAATTTTCACCGAAAACCAGCTTAATTTGTCGAATGGTGTCCACTCAGATGTGCCTCACAGTTTTGGAAAAAATTTTGATGAAGCACAGCGCCAGTCTCTCAGCAACTTCTCAGACAAAGGAATTCCGACGAGGGGGCTGGACCACTCCTCCCACAAGGCGTGCTCACAGGCGAATGACGTCACCGACAGGCGTGGAAAAACTCACGCATGCGCACGAAGGTTCAAGCTTGGCTGACGTAGAAACATATGAATCAAATCCATATAGTTTAAAAAAAAAAAAACGGTCGGTTTCTTTTCTAATAGACCTCGTATTACTGAGAGGTTGCTGTAGTTGGCAATCTTGAAAAAAAATTAAACAGCAATGTGTTGATTACTGAGTACTGGTGGAGCTTTAAATGTATGAAGGGGCAATGGTGTCACAAGGCAGGACTAAGTGTACATCTTGTCCAGCGTCCTGATCAAGAATTTAAACATGGGACAAAAAAGCTCATAGTGCAGATGGAGTGTTGCTTCATTTTCTGCACAGGATACCATTATGCAGCTAAACATGTACATAGAAAATATTTCTTGGCTGCTACATTAACATGTAAAATGCCATTCACAGATCTTGAAGGATAAACAAAACAAAACAAACCTAAAACTGTCACAAACAGTTAATATGTACAGAAAAGAAATGCATTAGTGATAAAAAATCCTGCCATTACTACTTACTGTGTAAAGCTCATTTAGGACCTTCATTAAGTCTTCTTGGAGTTGAAAAGCTATTTCCTTGCTCTGAAAAACAAACACAGAAGAGAAACCAATGACTTTATTACAGCAATTTACAAATCTGTCATGGTAGATAAATGACGTGCTTTAAACAAAAAGTCAACACTTTAAAAGTTATTCTGACTTGCACAGTGATGAAAGCTCTATAAACTAAAGATTTGTAGATAACATAATGACATCATTGTGTGTATCGAATGTCATCAACCAATCTTGACCGATTTGTGTGACCAAATCGGGCACACCCTCGAGCATAAGAACAGATCAGTGACTTGATTTTCAGTGCTGTAGAACATCAGCAAAGCTCCAGTGTGCTGCACTCAACAAAAGCTGCAAAAACTACTGCTGGTTTCCATAAAATCCTCAATAAACTTAACAACAACAAATTTAACACGAAGGCAGTTTAGGAGTGTAATGTAACATTGGAAATATGTTGTTTGGGGTGGGGAGCATGATCTTAACAAGGTTTTCCTTAAAAAGATTTGAGTAGGTTGTGAGTAGGTTCACAAATTTCTGCCATAGTTATCTGGATGTTGGTGGTAGTATATAATTTGTGATAAAATACCTGAATTAACAAACCTCTGTAACTTCTGTATTGAATAGGTCTGTTTATACATTTAAATGATGAACAGGATCAATCAATCAATCAATCAATTTTATTTATATAGCGCTAAATCACAACAAACAGTTGCCCCAAGACACTTTATATTGTAAGGCAAGGCAACACAATAATTACGTAAAAACCCCAACGGTCAAAACGACCCCCTATGAGCAAGCACTTGGCAACAGTGGGAAGGAAAAACTCCCTTTTAACAGGAAGAAACATCCAGCAGAACCAGGCTCAGGGAGGGGCAGTCTTCTGCTGGGACTGGTTGGGGCTGAGGGAGAGAACCAGGAAAAAGACATGCTGTGGAGGGGAGCAGAGATCAATCACTAATGATTAAATGCAGAGTGGTGCATACAGAGCAAAAAGAGAAAGAAACACTCAGTGCATCATGGGAACCCCCCAGCAGTCTAAGTCTATAGCAGCATAACTAAGGGATGATTCAGGGTCACCTGATCCAGCCCTAACTATAAGCTTTAGCAAAAAGGAAAGTTTTAAGCCTAATCTTAAAAGTAGAGAGGGTGTCTGTCTCCCTGATCTGAATTGGGAGCTGGTTCCACAGGAGAGGAGCCTGAAAGCTGAAGGCTCTGCCTCCCATTCTACTCTTACAAACCCTAGGAACTACAAGTAAGCCTGCAGTCTGAGAGCGAAGCGCTCTATTGGGGTGATATGGTACTATGAGGTCCCTAAGATAAGATGGGACCTGATTATTCAAAACCTTATAAGTAAGAAGAAGAATTTTAAATTCTATTCTAGAATTAACAGGAAGCCAATGAAGAGAGGCCAATATGGGTGAGATATGCTCTCTCCTTCTAGTCCCCGTTAGTACTCTAGCTGCAGCATTTTGAATTAACTGAAGGCTTTTCAGGGAACTTTTAGGACAACCTGATAATAATGAATTACAGTAGTCCAGCCTAGAGGAAATAAATGCATGAATTAGTTTTTCAGCATCACTCTGAGACAAGACCTTTCTAATTTTAGAGATATTGCGTAAATGCAAAAAAGCAGTCCTACATATTTGTTTAATATGCGCTTTGAATGACATATCCTGATCAAAAATGACTCCAAGATTTCTCACAGTATTACTAGAGGTCAGGGTAATGCCACCCAGAGTAAGGATCTGGTTAGACACCATGTTTCTAAGATTTGTGGGGCCAAGTACAATAACTTCAGTTTTATCTGAGTTTAAAAGCAGGAAATTAGAGGTCATCCATGTCTTTATGTCTGTAAGACAATCCTGCAGTTTAGCTAATTGGTGTGTGTCCTCTGGCTTCATGGATAGATAAAGCTGGGTATCATCTGCGTAACAATGAAAATTTAAGCAATGCCGTCTAATAATACTGCCTAAGGGAAGCATGTATAAAGTGAATAAAATTGGTCCTAGCACAGAACCTTGTGGAACTCCATAATTAACCTTAGTCTGTGAAGAAGATTCCCCATTTACATGAACAAATTGTAATCTATTAGATAAATATGATTCAAACCACCGCAGCGGAGTGCCTTTAATACCTATGGCATGCTCTAATCTCTGTAATAAAATTTTATGGTCAACAGTATCAAAAGCAGCACTGAGGTCTAACAGAACAAGCACAGAGATGAGTCCACTGTCTGAGGCCATAAGAAGATCATTTGTAACCTTCACTAATGCTGTTTCTGTACTATGATGAATTCTAAAACCTGACTAAAACTCTTCAAATAGACCATTCCTCTGCAGATGATCAGTTAGCTGTTTTACAACTACCCTTTCAAGAATTTTTGAGAGAAAAGGAAGGTTGGAGATTCACCTATAATTAGCTAAGATAGCTGGGTCAAGTGATGACTTTTTAAGTAATGGTTTAATTACTGCCACCTTAAAAGCCTGTGGTACATAGCCAACTAATAAAGATAGATTGATCATATTTAAGATCGAAGCATTAAATAATGGTAGGGCTTCCTTGAGCAGCCTGGTAGGAATGGGGTCTAACAGACATGTTGATGGTTTGGATGAAGTAACCAATGAAAATAACTCAGACAGAACAATCTGAGAGAAAGAGTCTAACCAAATACCGGCATCACTGAAAACAGCCAAAGATAACAATACGTCTTTGGGATGGTTATGAGTAATTTTTTCTCTAATAGTTAAAGGTTTATTAGCAAAGAAAGTCATGAAGTCATTACTAGTTAAAGTTAAAGGAATACTCGGCTCAATAGAGCTCTGACTCTTTGTCAGCCTGGCTACAGTGCTGAAAAGAAACCTGGGGTTGTTCTTATTTTCTTCAATTAGTGATGAGTAGAAAGATGTCCTAGCTTTACGGAGGGCTTTTTTATAGAGCAACAGACTCTTTTTCCAGGCTAAGTGAAGATCTTCAAAATTAGTGAGACGCCATTTCCTCTCCAACTTACAGGTTATCTGCTTTAAGCTGCAAGTTTGTGAGTTATACCACGGAGTCAGGCACTTCTGATTTAAAGCTCTCTTTTTCAGAGGAGCTACAGCATCCAAAGTTGTCTTCAATGAGGATGTAAAACTACTGACGAGATACTCTATCTCACTTACAGAGTTTAGGTAGCTACTCTGCACTGTGTTGGTATATGGCATTAGAGAACATAAAGAAGGAATCAGATCCTTAAACCTAGTTACAGCGCTTTCTGAAAGAGTTCTAGTGTATTGAAACTTATTCCCCACTGCTGGGGAATAAGGAAGGATACATACACATTAGGTGTGCAACAATTAACCAACACAAATTGGAAATTAATTTTAAAGTAATAGGTACGACAGTATGGATAAATGAACCCCTAAATTGATCTAAAGGTACGATGAATCAGTCAATGGCTCAAATTTAATGTTATGAATGAGTTGATTTAAACTTCTTCTGCTGCTACTTCTGCATTCTTAAACTTGTGTAAAAGTTCAAAGGCTCTTGTGAGACTGGACACAGAAATTTTTAACTTTGTGAGGTAAAAACAAAATCAAAAGGACCCAGTTGAACATTATGTTTGGTTAACAATTTGTTAACACATACTGCTTCAGAACAGGAAAGTTATGCTATGTTATTTACGTATGCTATGTGGTTGTGCACAACGCCAGCACATGCTCCCGACCTGGGCTAATTGTTATTACTGAGATAAAATGAGCCACGCACAGCTGACATAAACCGATGAAGAGACATGGATGAGTTTCAATAATGAAATAATTAAAAACACTATGGTGTATGAATGGCTGCACTTCTAGTTAGGAAAAGATTTGAAGGTACAGAATTACACTACTTTGCACACCAAATAATCCTATATCAGTACTACAAAATGACTTTTAAAAACCACCTAATAAAGAAGAAGAAAGAGGGGAAAAAAGCATAATGTGCAGTGTTGAATCTGCAGTACAACTTTCCAAGAACCACTTTTGATGAGCTGAAAGTCAATTTTCTTTCGACGCATCATTTATGACAGGTCAGCAATACGAGCGGTTTAGCCACAATGAGCATGAAGCAGACAGATCTAACAGAAACATGGACATCCAACCTTTAATGAACAAGCAAGACGCTAAAGTGCTTTTACAATTGTGTGTTCATATCATTATCAGTATCACAATTACTATAAAGTAGTAAATCCAACTCATATTTCACAGTGCACATGCGCAACACATTTCCTGGCTTCTATGGTCATGTGAAAGATTTTCCAAAATATGTTAATTCAATCAGCAAAGCCACAAAGCTGACTCAGTATCTCACAGACATCTACATTAATGATCTCACTGTGAGGAATACAGCTTAACACTGATGCCTTGATGGACTTAGAGGTACTTTAACTATTAACTTCACTGTAGAGCTCAGTTCATTCTTTCACAGTGACTCATACTCTGGCTCAGATGAATTTTTGATATCTCCACTAAAGTTGATACCGCGAACTGCTACCTGTCTGATATTACAGCCTTGGCTCACACTCCAGCCTCATCTCTAACCCAATTATTCCCAGACAAATCTCATTCTAGGAGCCGCTCGCAGCTAAAGACTGCATAAGAAGGTACTGACAAAGCATCCAAGTGCCTTCTCGGGTGAAGAAGCTTCGTGATTTACTTCAAATCAACAAATTTGATGCAACAAAATCTCCCAAGGCATCATGTTGTTGACATACCGCGTTACACAGACAGGTTTGTGTCACGTGTATACTGCTCGTGTACACACAGACAGGTGCATTAGCATGCCTCCTTTTCCTCATCACTCATCAAACTGAAATGAAATTGAAATGATAAGCTTAAGGGTGGGGTGCTGTCTGATATGAGAGAGATTAGGCAGTCCGAGGAAGCAGTGTAGCAGAAAAGGGGCGTGCAAATGTTTGATCTCACAGACCCATGATGGATAACTGCTGCTCCTGTAAATTATCTTCCCATGTGTGATCAGTTTCCTTGCCAGAAAACCTCACTTCTGTCAGGAGTAGGGGAAAAACTACAGAGGATCTTCAGACAGCACAAAATCACAGTTTACTTTAAACCGGTTAACACCTTGAGACAGAAATTAGTTCACCCTAAGGACATGATCCCTAGTTACAAACAGAGCAATGTAGCGTATTCTATCAGATGTCAGGAAAACTGTAACGAACACTACATAGGTGAAACAAAGCAACCGTTACACAAAAGGCTACACCAGCACCGCAGAGAGGGCGCCAGTGGACCTCAGTCTGCGGTTCACCTCCACCTTAAAGACACTAACCACACGTTTGAGGACAAGGAAGTTAAAATATTAGCCAGAGAGAAGAAATGGTTTGAGAAAGGGGTCAAGGAGGCATTCTTTGTGAAACGTTTGAAACCCAGCCTTAACTGGGGAGGGGGTCTGAGACACGTTTTGTCCCCTGTTTACAATGGGGTACTCAGGTGAAAGGAGTTTCAGTCTTTTATTCATGGTAATGAGTCATTCACGTCATCAAGGGAGCCATCAGAAAGGCATCCATCCCATCATTAGAGGGACAGCTGTCCTGTCATTAGGTGTGCTAACTACAGCACAATAGTTGCTAATTAGAGCTATTGTTTAGTCACTAGCCTATAGCAGTCTGCCTCTCAGTAGGAGGGGTCTGGTTAGGTTAAAAACTCCAGCTTTTGTTGGCTTCTGTTTTATTCTTCTCTACAATAGTCAGACAGAAGTCAGACTTCCAGAGCAAGAATTTTAGCTGAGGAAGCTTCTGCGATTTGAAGCGAAATGTCCTTGCGTCAAGCAACCCAGTCCAGTCGAAGATGCAAGCTTCTCTACTATGGAAACCACCTGGACAACTGAGAGCCTACACAGAAACAAAGAGACCAGATAGACAGGAGACGGAGACAAGAAGAAGAGGAGTGTCTCTCCTTTATTTAGCAGGAGTAGGGGAAAAACTACAGAGGATCTTCAGACAGCACAAAATCCCAGTTTACTTTAAACCGGTTAAAACCTTGAGACAGAAATTAGTTCACCCTAAGGACATGATCCCTAGTTACAAACAAAGCAATGTAGTGTATTCTATCAGATGTCAGGAAAACTGTAATGAACACTACATAGGTGAAACGAAGCAACCTTTACACAAAAGGCTATTCCAGCACCGCAGAGAGGGCGCCAGTGGACCTCAGTCTGCGGTTCACCTCCACCTTAAAGACACTAACCACACGTTTGCGGACAAGGAAGTTAAAATCTTAGCCAGAGAGAAGACATAGTTTGAGAGAGGGGTCAAGGAGGCATTCTTTGTGAAACGTTTGAAACCCAGCCTTAACTGGGGAGGGGGTCTGAGACACACTTTATCCCCTGTTTACAATGGGGTACTCAGGTCAAAGGAGTTTCAGTCTTTTGTTCATGGTAATGAGTCATTCACGTCATCAAGGGAGCCATCAGAAAGGCATCCATCCCATCATTGGAGGGACAGCTGTCCTGCCATTAGGTGTGCTAACTACAGCACAATAGTTGCTAATTAGAGCTATTGTTTAGTCACTAGCCTATAGCAGTCTGCCTCTCAGTAGGAGGGGTCTGGTTAGGTTTAAAACTCCAGCTTTTGTTGGCTTCTGTTTTATTCTTCTCTACAAGAGTCAGACAGAAGTCAGACTTCCAGAGCAAGAATTTTAGCTGAGGAAGCTTCTGCGATTTGAAGCGAAATGTCCTTGCGTCAAGCAACGCTGTCCAGTCGAAGATTCAAGCTTTTCTACTCACTTCTGTCTTATACTGAGTCCCCCAAGTCCCCCAGGTTCAAGTGCAAGCCGCTTTAAAAGGGAAATGACAGATGACTCCACTTGATATAATTCATGTTACTCCTAAAACACACCATATGATTAATTGAGCACCTTACTGGACAGAGGTATATGGTGATGCGAATACCTTTGTCGGAGAATAAAAATCCAAGTCTTTTGGGTCATGGTGTTTCTAGTCTTTCTAGTCGTACTGTATGTTGCGACTTGAATACTACCAGGGACCTAAGGTGACGACTGGATGTCTTTGGTACCAGGTCTCTTCAGAAGATCCTTGGGTACAACGGGAATGACTGTGTTAAACAAGTGGCTACTGAGTGAGACTGAGATGAGGAGTATCGCTTTCACTGTGAGGGAGTGTCAGCTTCGACATTTCGGCCATGCGACGCGTCTCTTTGTGCATGGACCAGCAAGCACTCAGTGTTGAAGACCCAAGCAGCAGAAGGCCAAGGCCACACCCATGTTTCACATTGCTGCGGCAGATATGTGGCTACTTTCAAGAAGTGGGATGGATCAGTTGTTCTGCCTGAGGAGTTGACATCCAGGAGCTATAGTTGGGTCTGTGGTGTGCTGGATGCAGCAACACAAGGCACTGGAGCATGCTCCCAGAAAAGAGACATTTCTTTGCTCTCATAAAACATGCCACGTAAAAGTGTATACTTCATGCACAGATTTCAGCTAAACCCCTCATTGATCCACAGGAATGCTCGTACACACCACATCCTGACACATACGTAAACGCATACATTTTCTGCTCTGTGAACATGTTAACAGATTAGGAAAGAAAAGGAAAATTACAATCAAATCCCTTTCTTAAATACAGTGTCACTCTCAGGTAGAGCGGCACGATGCCCAAGCATGTGAGTAGTCAGCAGAGAGGATTACTCCCACAGTTACGGCCTGTCAGGCTGCCGTGTGTAACGTCTAAATAGAGCTACAGTATCTTCAGCCATCAAAAGTGTCAGTTCTCCAAGTTGGAGCACACACACCTAATCAGAGAACAAACAGACTATAAGCCTGATAACCAGAGTTTTTAAACCACCGCCCCAGGAAACACAACCTCAAGCACATTTTAAAGGATAGAAAAAAAAAGGATCTGAGATGCAAGCTGCAAACATGTAAACAGTAAGACGTTTTTTGTAAATTACAGGATGATCAGGCCCTATCATTTATACACACAGTAACCTGTAATTATACTACAAAATATGACTACTCCGTTTTACGTAAACGGCTTAATAATTGCCATTTTTAGCACACGATACAGATCAGAAAGACACAAGCCTTCTCTTCTTGGAAATGCCATTAATAACGGTCTGTCTTGAGGACAAAACCTTCCAGTATCTATCAGATCTCACAGTTGTCAGCTCTTCCACATTGAGATGACTGGGAAATGATCCAAAGCACAATGAAAAGCCTTCTCAGGAATCACAACTGAAGTGAGCAAGAGATACGGAAAGAGAGAGAGGGAGAGATTAAAAAATGGCATTACATTCAAGACATGTTTACAGCTTCTTCTCTAGAATTCCTCAGTTAATCTGAAATGCCTTTGAAGAACTCAATGAAACAGTTGTACTGTCACACTAACACTATATGTACACACATATAGAAAGAGGGCTGCTTATAAAACCCATGTTGTGATTCAGGTTGAATGAATTATCCCCATTAATTTGAAGGGAATCTCAGTTGGAGTTTCCAGTACTATCAAATTCATTAAGGAGATCCAACAAATGGGTTTTCCCTCTAAAGCTTAAAACATCTGCATTTTAACCACACTGGAAAGATGAAGGGAAAAAAAAAGAGAATCCATGTGAGGATTTGGGGAGTGGTAGGTTGATTTTACCACTGACATTAGTCATCGCACAAAATGCAGTTCTATAGGCTGTGGGGTTGATGTGTGAGGCGGGGTCACAGACACAGAAAATGTTTGACAGGGTCTCATAATCCAGGCAGGTAAGGACCAGAAAATATAAATAGAATGCTTTCATCTTGAATTGATAATGTTCACTGCCAGTTTCTCACACACACACACACACCGGGAGCAACTTGGTGATTAAGGACCTTGCCCACATACATGGTAAATGGACTGCATTTATATAGTGCTTTTCCATCTGCATCAGATGCTCAAAGTGCTTTACAATAATGTGAGGATGCTGCCATACAAGCTACTCACTACACACCGGGAGCAACTAGGGGATTAAGGACCTTGCCCAAAGGCCCGTAGTGATTTTCTGGTCAGGCTGGGATTTGAACCGAGTAACCTCTGGTCTCAAGCCCAATGTTTTAACCACTAGATCATCGCCTCCCCACATGTCCTTAGAGATTTTCCGGTCTGACAGGGAGCTGAACTGAGGACCCTCTGGTTTCAAGCCCACCACTTTAACCACTAGATCATCACCATCTTCTTTCAATCAAGTGCCCAATGGCAGCAAGTTCAGGATTACAGAATTAAAACAGTGAAGCTCAAGTTTTGCCTGTGGAAAACTTTAAACTGCATTAAGCGTCAGGGAAATCAGATTGAAGCTGTGGCCACAAAGTGTGACCAACATAAAAAAAAAAAAAAAAGGCAGACAAAAACAAAGAGCTGGTTGCAAAAATAATGAAAGCTCAACATCCGTGATAAGATCTGTCCAAGCTTGAAGATGGAGAATGTTGCACTACATTCAAAACCTCAAGAGAAAATTGGTTCTTTCCAATATAGTCTGTGCCTGTAGATTGGGGGGTCTGGGGAAAAAAGAAGCACTGAGCAGGCAATGGTACACGTCAAACAGCCAAGAGGTCAGGCAGAGGATGTTGATGAACACACCATGGCTACCCGGGGCTCCTCCACTGCTGTTACACTTCACAGGCTGAGACAAGATCATACGAGGAAATAAAAACACAGGTCTTTGATGTGCTGGAAGAATGACAACAGTACAGCTGTCTCTTCTGGGCTGTCTGGGAACCCGCAGAACATCAGGGACTTCTCTGTTGTTTGTGCTTCATTACAGAAGCTCTGCTGAGATCAAACAGCTCAGGCAGAGTCTAATTAGAGGGTCTCAGGTCTCTTATGAACCAGGACCTCCCACTAGGCTGCCATTTGTCTGCACAATGTCACCTGGATCCCCTGACGGAATGCATTAACTAAACAAAACAAAAAACACCAAGCATCATGGTTAGAAATGGCTAATGTGTATGCCAAGGAGGACATCGCATAAATGTCCATGTCATGAGACGTTACAATATAAAAATGAGTGTAAACTAAGATGGAAACAGGGCAGGAATAAGTCCCCACATTATTCAGGGACATGTGTGCCCACCAAGATTTTAACCAGAGTGGCACCTGTCATCATCTTTAAAATGGACTGCACCAAGTTCTACTTCATTTTTAAAAAGACGGTGCACTGAAAAGTGACAGCTTTTCTGGAGACTGTAAGACTTTGCATGCACACATGTAGCATAGTCAAAATCCACAAGTATACTGACTGCTGCTGCAGTTGGTATAACACCTGTGGCATCCCTCCTCTTTACTTTGTATGGGGGGGCGGGGGTGGGGTGGGGGGGGAGCTAGTGGTTAAGCATTGGGCTCAAGACCAGAGGATCCTCGGTTCAAATCCCAGCCTGACCAGAAAATCTCTAAAGGCCCTACGGCAAGGTCTTTAATCCACTAGTTGCGCCCGCTGTGTAGTGGGCGACTTGCGTGGTAGCAGCCTGACATCGGGGTGAATGTGAGGCATGATACAGACGGATACAGATGTGATACAGATGGAAAAGCGCTATATAAATACAGTCCATTTACTATTTAAGATGCATAAAACAAAATTAACATACAAAATTTAAAACAAACCACAGGGTACTCTGCATAGTCAACATATATCATTAGCAGTTCAACCATGATTAAAGTCTTGACCACCTGTGAAAGCTGAATGCACCCTGTTTGTCTACCTGCCCCAGGTGGAGGGAGATAGGAAAGTGGAGTTAAATCTGGTACAAACCAGTTATTAAAAGTTATGTTGTTTCCATTAGTGATCACTTATTTCATCGTTGATTTTGGGGTTCAATTCAGTTCCGTGTACTATTATGCAATACTACGCATCCCTGTGTGTAGAAGTGTCTGTGCACAGAGAACCCACTTACGTGAGGTGAGTCAGAGTCATGCACTCTACAAATACAGTAAATAAATAAATACACCGGTTTGGACAACAGACCAAATGTTTCTTGGTCTGAGACAAATGCTTTCTGGTGAAGGATGATATCAAGAAATCACAGTGTTGGAAGACATCTTCTTTTCTGTCAAACATGCTAATGGATGCCAAAATGGATGCAATTCTGCTTCCTATGAACACAATATGGGTGTTAGGAGTTAAAACCATTTGGTGGGAACTAGCAAGAACACATGCATTTTAGGGGCCATAGTGTACTTATGTTAAAGTATTGCTGGTTTTCAATTTTATGTTCCTGCTTCTTGTGCAATTATGTATTTTAAATTCTTGTGTGTTAATTTTGTCTTAAATTGTGAAGCGATTTGAATATTTGTCTGAACGAGCTTTATAAATAAATCAGATTTTTGCAGTTTTGGAACCATGAGATTTTCTAACTACAGTACATTATGACACTGGTGACACATGTCTATTTGACACAGAAATTATCAAATAATTTTATTCATAATCAGCTGAGATCATACTGACAATATTTACCAAGATCACTGATGTAAACAAACCTTCAAAGGCTTCTAAAATGATGAGTAACAGAGTATTACATAATTATAATGAATCAGCTAATTTACCAACAGTTTTTCATATGTATTTATTAATTTATATTGCCACATCCCAATGGGATGAATTCATCTCATCACAACAGTCTCAACCCATAGTCTCGACCTTCCAAGATGTGTGAATGTTTTCACAGTGGCCAGCGCGCTAATCCTGCCACCAAACAACCCTGCAGGGAGATTTCATTAACTTGGACACCACCTGCAGATCTAGCTGCAGAATTAATTTTAAACCCAAGATGGAGTAATTTAGAGTTGGATATTTTGATGAAGGATTTGTTCCCTGACTCTTGAGTAGATGAACAACTTTGCTATGGTTGCCTGTTGACTGTTATCAAAATTAGTTCAGTGTTATAAAGCGGTGGGCCTGAAGGACCAAGAAGGAGCAAGTTTCCAAGCCAAAAAGGAAAGCTTCTCCGCACTTCTGCCAAGCACAACAATCCGGTGCAACCAGGTCAGGAGGAAACTTGAGGAAAAAAAGGAACACCGGTGCAAGATAGATGTCTGTGCACAAAATTTATTAATGGTGCAAAAACAAAAGAGGGACTGACATTTCGATGTAGTTACATCTTCATCAGAGTCCTTCCTTGTTTTTGCAGCTTTATTACATTTTTTGCACAGACATCTGTGTTGCACCGGCGTTCCTTTTTTTCCCCTCAATGTGCACATTTCCTTGCTACCGATCATCTAAGCCGGTGATTTCAGGGATATCAGGACTTCGTTGAATTTTTTTTCCTCAATGTGCACGTTTCCTTGCTACCGATCATCTAAGCCGGTGATTTCAGGGATATCACGACTTCGTTGAAGGGAAGAGTTCATCTGTAAAATCACCTGCTCAGGCAATCATCTGGACCTTCTTGGCTCTTTGTGGCACACTGTTGCCCAAACCCATGTAAAAAATGGTAATACTGCAAGCCTTGAACAATGCCGTTTTTTTTTAAAGCATTGTGTGATCAGTGACCACGCTCTGCAATACTTTTAACAGTTTAGTAGGATTTAAGATGACTGAGTGCTGAGGCCTAAAATGGTCTGTTTTCATGTGTCCCAAAATCTCTGCCATCACATTATAAAGCAAATTATGAAAAGGTTATAAGCCTTAAAAGAATAACAAATTCAAACCTAATGTAAAATACAACAAAGCTATGAATGACAAGGCGGCAGTATATTTACGTGGACTGTTAGCAACTCAAAAAAAAAAAAAGAAGAAAACTTTCGGTGTTGTATTCAGTATCTCAGAACTAAGTGCCACACAAAGTGAAGCAATACTGACAGGAAATTACACTTCAACAAGGCCCAAACAAAATAATAACAATAGTAAACATAGTAACCCATTTAAATCAATGGATAAAGCAGTACAGACCCACCTACCCATTTAAAACATCTTTATTGCACTTCATTTACGGTGCAAGTGTGTCTATGAATTTACTTGAGGAAACATTTGGAATTTAGCTTCAAACTGTTGGTACAAAGAGCCGAATGCTGCATCAAACTTATACACCAAAATGAAATCTTTAGTGGAGAAGGATATTTATCATTATCATAATCACATGATGTGGCAACCAGAATAACATGAAAAATGTCCTTGGCTGGTTCACATCTGGCCACATTAGCAGAACTATAAGCCTTTTAACACCATCAAGAAGAAATGCCCACTGTGGCTTCCTGCTTGTGTGTTGGAGGTACAAGTGAACATCTAAGACCACTCCTCCAGATAATCAGACAAAACCACCGCAATCAAAAGACATCAATTACTGATTCGGGGGGTGGGGGGAAGCCTTACTTTTACTTTCTGAATGTGTGGATTAAATAAGCAGTCTTTGCTGTACAGTACAGCATGAAAACAAAACAGTCAAGACAGAAAAGGTCTCACAAGATTAACTGACACAAAAGCGCGCTTCTGAAGAGAAGCCGCTTTGTAATTTAGGTTTGTGGCAAGTTCCTGTGACTCTTGTTGCATAGGAGCTCATATTCTGGAAGGGAGTTGTCATCTTTGTGGTAGAAAAGGCAGCAGAGGCCCAGTTACGACCATGAGGCCACAGGCTTCAGTAAGGGAGTGCAGATCTGAACTGTGGTGACAAAGGTTTCTCTGCACTACTGTGAGTCTCAAAACAAAACCACAAAACTGCATCAGAGCTTCACCCCATCAAACACAGAAGGGAAAATATACTGCATACATATATTCTAACTTTCAAATAAGTACACATCTTGGTCAAATGAATTGATTGATTGAAAGTGAAGGACCATTTATAATATAACATCAGTGGCTGGGACCCTGACCACTGTAAAAATGTGGATTACATTAGTGGCAGTCTAAATTCAGTCTGGGTAATGAAAAAGTTAAATCTAACCTGCACTTAACGTTGCTATGCGTCAGCGAGATGCAAAGTAACAAATGATAATAATAATAATAAAAAACAAAAGGCAAGTGGAGCCAATCAGACTGCTCTAAAAAGTGAAAGTGATAAGGACTAGGGTTGCGTATTGAGAATGGGTTCTTTTCAGATATCGTTTTGGATCTAATTGATTCGATCCACCAACATCAATAGCCGTTTTGCTTAATGATTCCCTTATCAGTCCTTTAGAGTGGCCGTTGTTTTTGAGGGTGTTTGTCATTAAAATGATCATTTCTTTATGTTGATTGCAGACCCTGCAGCACGACTCCACTTTGAAGCGTGAACCAATGAAGCAGTGCTTTGATCTGCTGGCTCCTTGGTTCTTTGATTCGCTGCTCTTTAGAAGAGGCAAGTCCACTTCTTAACCCCTCTGAAAGCCATTAAAATATGTTAATCGTGAGTCACTTTTGTGTGGATTAAAGTCACGAACTGGGACTCGTGTCTTGCTGCAGTCACGAAACGAGAATCGTTCTCCGTTCCGTTGGCACAGCTCCAAACGCTGCGCGGCTCTCTGCCGAGACACAGTCTGGTTGGAATTAACAACTCCAAAATGAATTGCCAATTTAAATAAAAAGACACCTCTTTCCAAACGCTGTAATACAGACAATAAACAACAATCGACTAAAACTTTTGTTCTCCCAAAATAAGACATTCTGCATTCTTTATGATTTACATCCTGACGTGCAGCACAGCCAGCTGTAAGAGCTCAGCTCAGAAGCATGGAACGCCATTCATGCCAGTAATGTCTGAAAGGAAATGCTTTTGACAAAAACTACAGATTTTGTTTATTTCTATTCATGTCCAGAGATCAAGAATCCACCATGTAGAATTTATAATGTCCAGAGTTTAAGGATCCAGTTAACAATTTCATATTTATTTACTTTAAGACTCAATAAAATGTTGTTGACATAGAAAACCTGTAAAGCCTACTTTTAGTACACAGAAAACTCACAAGAGTTATCGATAAGGGAATTGATAAGGAATTGGATTGGTAAGCAGAATCGTTATCGATAAAATCTTATCAATACCCATCCCTAACAAGGACAGAATAGTGAAAACACAAACCATTTTTGACATAAGCCCACCCCCGTTTCTGAAGAAAGTTGATAAAACACCCACTCAAAATTAAATTATTTCTTAATTAAAATTTATTAAATGCTCACCTAAAATAAATTAATTTCATGACCCCAACACACTGTAAACAATGAATAACAATGAGTTTGCACAATGTTTTTCTTGTTTTTTTTTCCACGTCTGACTTGTGATTGGCTCTCACTGCGGTATTGTATCACTTCCTGTTCTGGAGCACAGCGGTGTTTTGCTGTATCTGTTAGCTGTTTAATCTGCGCAGTTAGATTGATCTAGTTACCTAGATAACGATTTGTTTCACAGTGTAATCTTCACGTGCCTTAACTAAAGCACTCCCTCTGCTGAATCACCTCTAAATTATTTACACATTATTCACTTTGTGTGTTTTTAGGAATCCACTAGCTTAGCGCAGCTACTAGCTCTTATCCGGTTTAGCATGGCGGCTTCTCCTGTCTCTCCCGCATTTTTCTGCTCTGGGTGTGAAATGTTTAGTTATTCCTCGGCCTCCTTTAGCAGTAATGGTACTTGTAATAAGTGTAGCTTATTCGTAGCTTTGGAGGCCAGGCTGGGCAAATCGGAGACTCGGCTCCGCACCGTGGAAAATTCTACAGCTAGCCAGGCCCCTGTAGTCGGTGCGGACCAAGGTAGCTTAGCCACCGTTAGTTTCCCTCTGGCAGATCCCGAGCAGCCGGGAAAGCAGGCCTAAACAGAAGCCCCGTGTACACCGCCAACCCGTTCACATTTGTAACCGTTTTACCCCACTCGGCGACACACCCGCCGAGGAACAAACTCTGGTTATTGGCGACTCTGTTTTGAGAAATGTGAAGTCAGCGACACCAGCAACCATAGTCAATTGTCTTCCGGGGGCCAGAGCAGGCGACATTGAAGGAAATTTGAAACTGCTGGCTAAGGCTAAGCGTAAATTTGGTAAGATTGTAATTCACGTCGGCAGTAATGACACCCGGTTACGCCAATCGGAGGTCACTAAAATTAACACTGAATCGGTGTCGGACTCTGTAGTTTTCTCTGGGCCCTTCCCCAATCGGACCGGGAGTGACATGTTTAGCTGCATGTTCTCCTTGAATTGCTGGCTGTCTGAGTGGTGTCCAAAAAATGAGGTGGGCTTCATAGATAATTGGCAAAGCTTCTGGAGAAAACCTGGTCTTGTTAGGAGAGACGGCATCCATCCCACTTTGGATGGAGCAGCTCTCATTTCTAGAAATCTGGCCAATTTTCTTAAATCCTCCAAACCGTGACTATCCAGGGTTGGGACCAGGAAGCAGCGCTGTAGTCTTACACACCTCTCTGCAGCTTCTCTCCCCCTGCCATCCCCTCATTACCCCATCCCCGTAGAGACGGTGCCTGCTCCCAGACCACCAATAACCAGCAAAAATCTATTTAAGCATAAAAATTCAAAAAGAAAAAATAATATAGCACCTTAAACTGCACCACAGACTAAAACAGTTAAATGTGGTCTATTAAACATTAGGTCTCTCTCTTCTAAGTCCCTGTTAGTAAATGATATAATAATTGATCAACATATTGATTTATTCTGCCTTACAGAAACCTGGTTACAGAAGGATAAATATGTTAGTTTAAATGAGTCAACACCCCCGAGTCACACTAACTGCCAGAACGCTCGTAGCACGGGCCGAGGCGGAGGATTAGCAGCAATCTTCCATTCCAGCTTATTAATTAATCAAAAAACCCAGACAGAGCTTTAATTCATTTGAAAGCTTGACTCTTAGTCTTGTCCATCCAAATTGGAAGTCCCAAAAACCAGTTTTATTTGTTGTTATCTATCCTCCTCCTGGTCGTTACTGTGAGTTTCTCTGTGAATTTTCAGAACTTTTGTCTGACTTAGTGCTTAGCTCAGATAAGATAATTATAGTGGGCGATTTTAACATCCACACAGATGCTGAGAATGACAGCCTCAACACTGCATTTAATCTATTATTAGACTCAACTGGCTTTGCTCAAAATGTAAATGAGTCCACCCACCACTTTAATCATATCTTAGATCTTGTTCTGACTTATGGTATGGAAATTGAAGACTTAATAGTATTCCCTGAAAACTCCCTTCTGTCTGATCATTTCTTAATAACATTTACATTTACTCTGATGGACTACCCAGCAGTGGGGAATACGTTTCATTACGCTAGAAGTCTTTCAGAAAGCACTGTAACTAGGTTTAAGGATATGATTCCTTCTTTATGTTCTCTAATGCCATATACCAACACAGTGCAGAGTAGCTACCTAAACTCTGTAAGTGAGATAGAGTATCTCGTCAATAGTTTTACATCCTCATTGAAGACAACTTTGGATGCTGTAGCTCCTCTGAAAAAGAGAGCTTTAAATCAGAAGTGCGTGACTCTGTGTTATAACTCACAAACTTGCAGCTTAAAGCAGATAACCTGTAAGTTGGAGAGGAAATGGCGTCATACTAATTTAGAAGATCTTCACTTAGCCTGGAAAAAGAGTCTGTTGCTCTATAAAAAAGCCCTCCGTAAAGCTAGGACATCTTACTACTCATCACTAATTGAAGAAAATAAGAACAACCCCAGGTTTCTTTTCAGCACTGTAGCCAGGCTGACAAAGAGTCAGAGCTCTATTGAGCCGAGTATTCCTTTAACTTTAACTAGTAATGACTTCATGACTTTCTTTGCTAATAAAATTTTAACTATTAGAGAAAAAATTACTCATAACCATCCCAAAGACGTATCGTTATCTTTGGCTGCTTTCAGTGATGCCGATATTTGGTTAGACTCTTTCTCTCAGATTGTTCTGTCTGAGTTATTTTCATTAGTTACTTCATCCAAACCATCAACATGTCTATTAGACCCCATTCCTACCAGGCTGCTCAAGGAAGCCCTACCATTATTTAACGCTTCGATCTTAAATATGATCAATCTATCTTTATTAGTTGGCTATGTACCACAGGCTGTTAAATCAAATCAAATAAATTTATTTATATAGCGCCAAATCACAACAAACAGTTGCCCAAAGGCGCTTTATATTGTAAGGCAAAGCCATACAATAATTACGGAAAAACCCCAACGGTCAAAACGACCCCCTGTGAGCAAGCACTTGGCAACAGTGGGAAGGAAAAACTCCCTTTTAACAGGAAGAAACCTCCAGCAGAACCAGGCTCAGGGAGGGGCAGTCTTCTGCTGGGACTGGTTGGGGCTGAGGGAGAGAACCCGGAAAAAGACATGCTGTGGAGGGGAGCAGAGATCAATCACTAATGATTAAATGCAGAGTGGTGCATACAGAGCAAAAACAGAAAGAAACACTCAGTGCATTATGGGATCCCCCCAGCAGTCTAAGTCTATAGCAGCATAACTAAGGGATGGTTCAGGGTCACCCGATCCAGCCCTAACTATAAGCTTTAGCAAAAAGGAAAGTTTTAAGCCTAATCTTAAAAGTAGAGAGGGTGTCTGTCTCCCTGATCCGAATTGGGAGCTGGTTCCACAGGAGAGGAGCCTGAAAGCTGAAGGCTCTGCCTCCCATTCTACTCTTACAAACCCTAGGAACTACAAGTAAGCCTGCAGTCTGAGAGCGAAGTGCTCTATTGGGGTGATATGGTACTATGAGGTCCCTAAGATAAGAAGGGACCTGACTTGAGCGCCTTGGGGCAACTGTTTGTTGTGATTTGGCGCTATATAAGAAAAAAGTTGATTGATTGATTGATTGACTATTCAAAACCTTATAAGTAAGAAGAAGAATTTTAAATTCTATTCTAGAATTAACAGGAAGCCAATGAAGAGAGGCCAATATGGGTGAGATATGCTCTCTCCTTCTAGTCCCCGTCAGTACTCTAGCTGCAGCATTTTGAATTAACTGAAGGCTTTTCAGGGAACTTTTAGGACAACCTGATAATAATGAATTACAATAGTCCAGCCTAGAGGAAATAAATGCATGAATTAGTTTTTCAGCATCACTCTGAGACAAGACCTTTCTAATTTTAGAGATATTGCGTAAATGCAAAAAAGCAGTCTTACATATTTGTTTAATATGCGCTTTGAATGACATATCCTGATCAAAAATGACTCCAAGATTTCTCACAGTACAAGACGGCATTTAACACCCCCTTAGGTCACTTTGAGTACCTGGTCATGCCGTTCGGTCTCACAAACGCTCCCGCAACATTCCAAGCGTTGGTTAATGATGTCTTGCGGGATTTCCTGCACCGGTTCGTCTTCGTATATCTAGACGATATACTCATCTTTTCTCCGGACCCTGAGACCCATGTCCAGCATGTACGTCAGGTCCTGCAGCGGTTGTTGGAGAACCGGCTGTTTGTGAAGGGCGAGAAGTGTGAGTTCCACCGCACGTCTTTGTCCTTCTTGGGGTTCATTATCTCCTCCAACTCCGTCGCTCCTGATCCGGCCAAGGTTACGGCGGTGAGAGACTGGCCCCAACCCACAAGCCGTAGGAAGTTGCAACAGTTCCTAGGCTTTGCTAATTTCTACAGGAGGTTCATTAAGGGCTATAGTCAGGTAGTTAGCCCCCTGACAGCCCTGACCTCACCAAAAGTCCCCTTCACCTGGTCGTGTCGTTGCGAAGCCGCGTTCAAGGAGTTGAAACGGCGCTTCTCGTCTGCACCTGTTTTGGTGCAGCCCGATCCTAGTCGCCAGTTAGTGGTTGAAGTGGACGCCTCGGACTCAGGGATAGGTGCCGTGCTGTCCCAGAGCGGGAAGACCGATAAGGTCCTTCACCCGTGTGCCTATTTTTCCCGCAGGTTGACCCCAGCCGAACGGAACTATGACGTCGGCAATCGAGAGCTCCTTGCGGTGAAAGAGGCTCTTGAGGAGTGGAGACATCTGTTGGAGGGAACGTCCGTGCCATTCACGGTTTTCACTGACCACCGGAACCTGGAGTATATCAGGACCGCCAAGCGGCTGAATCCCAGGCAAGCCCGCTGGTCACTGTTCTTCGGCCGTTTTGACTTCCGGATCACCTACCGTCCCGGGACCAAAAATCAGAGATCGGATGCTTTGTCCCGGGTACACGAAGATGAGGTCAAAACGGAGTCGTCGGATCCCCCGGATCCCATCATCCCGGAGTCCGCTATCGTGGCCGCCCTCACCTGGGACGTGGAGAAGACCGTCCGGGAGGCCCTGACACGAGACCCGGACCCCGGAACCGGACCGAAGAACAAACTCTACGTCCCACCAGGAGCTAGGGCTGCAGTCCTGGACTTCTGTCACGGTTCTAAGCTCTCCTGCCATCCTGGGGTGCGTAGGACCGTGGCAGTCGTCCGGCAGCGCTTCTGGTGGGCGTCCTTAGAGGCCGACGTCCGGGGTTACATCCAGGCCTGTACCACCTGTGCCAGGGGCAAGACCGATCACCGCGAAACCTCGGGTTTGCTACAGCCGCTGCCCGTTCCTCATCGCCCCTGGTCCCACATCGGCCTGGATTTTGTCACGGGTCTCCCGCCGTCCCAGGGAAACACCGTGATCCTCACGATAGTGGACCGATTCTCCAAGGCGGCCCACTTCGTGGCCCTCCCGAAGCTACCAACGGCCCAGGAGACAGCGGACCTCCTAGTCCACCACGTCGTCCGTCTGCATGGGATACCATCAGACATCGTCTCCGATCGCGGTCCCCAGTTCTCCTCGCATGTTTGGAGGAGCTTTTGCCGGGAACTGGGGGCCACGGTCAGTCTCTCGTCCGGGTATCACCCCCAGACCAACGGACAAGCAGAACGGGCCAACCAGGAGATGGAGCAGACCCTACGCTGTGTGACAGCCGCGCACCCGACGGCCTGGAGTACCCACCTAGCCTGGATCGAGTACGCCCACAACAGTCAAGTGTCATCAGCCACCGGCCTCTCCCCTTTCGAGGTGTGCTTGGGGTATCAACCCCCGTTGTTTCCGGTGGTTGAGGGGGAGGTCGGTGTGCCCTCGGTCCAGGCCCACCTACGGAAGTGCTGTCGGGTGTGGCGTGCCGCCCGTTCTGCTTTGTTAAGGGCCCGGACGAGGGCGAAGAACCATGCAGACCGGCGGCGGGCCCCGGCTCCCACGTATCGTCCTGGGCAGGAAGTGTGGTTGTCCACCAAGGACATTCCCCTACAAGTGGACTCCCCAAAACTGCAAGAACGATACATCGGTCCGTACAAGATACTCAAGGTCATCAATCCCGCCGCAGTGAGGCTCCAGTTTCCGGCCTCACTGCGGATTCATCCAGTATTCCACGTCTCTAGGATTAAACCTCATCACACCTCACCCCTCTGCACTCCGGGTCCGGCGCCACCTCCTGCCCGGATCATCGACGGAGAGCCGGCTTGGACCGTGCGCCGGCTCCTCGACGTCCGACGGATGGGCCGGGGTTTTCAGTATCTGGTGGACTGGGAGGGGTACGGCCCCGAAGAACGCTCCTGGGTGAAGAAGGGCTTCATCCTGGACCCGGCCCTCCTGGCCGACTTCTACCGTCGCCACCCTGACAAACCCGGTCGTGCGCCAGGAGGCGCCCGTTGAGGGGGGGGTCCTGTTGTGTGGGCCGCTGAAGAGGAGGTACTGCTGGCCCACCACCACTAGAGGGCGCCCTGCCTGGAGTGCGGGCTCCAGGCACCGGAGGGCGCTGCCGCCTTACAGGAGCAGCCAGGATGACAGCTGTCACCCATCACTGGAGACAGCTGATCCCAATCAACAAGGAGGTATATCAGCAGGACGGCATCTCCACCTCATTTGCCGAGATATCGCCTTACCAAAGAGGTAACAATCTCAGCCTACACATACGTGTGACTTTAATTGTATTCTTGTTGATTATCTGTAGGACAGCTGACTACCAGACAGCATTTGGATAAGTACTCACCTTCCTACACTTCTTGATTGTTGTTGACGAGAGGTGGAGGTGAACTCTCCACCCTCCGTGTTGCTGGGTGCAGCCGCATCCACACCTGACTGTTTCTGTTTCTTGCCAGCAGTACCGGATCCGACGAGCGGAGGCAGTGGCCATCTGGGAATTCGGGACTTGGCGGCTCCAGTATTCCCGGGGTTCGGTGGCAGAGGAAATCGGGTTGGTTCCGGTTCGACTTGGACAGACGTCTCCTATCGTCGAGCCTGCCCACACGACACCGTTGTAATTAAACTCAGTCTCAATATTGTAATCGGTTGTATTTGTTGTGACTGTTTCACAACAGTAAAAACAGTATTATTTGACTCCTCCATTGTCCGTTCATTTGTGCCCCCTGTTGTGGGTCCGTGTTCCTACAATTTCACAACAGTAAGAGTAGAATGGGAGGCAGAGCCTTCAGCTTTCAGGCTCCTCTCCTGTGGAACCAGCTCCCAATTCGGATCAGGGAGACAGACACCCTCTCTACTTTTAAGATTAGGCTTAAAACTTTCCTTTTTGCTAAAGCTTATAGTTAGGGCTGGATCGGGTGACCCTGAACCATCCCTTAGTTATGCTGCTATAGACTTAGTCTGCTGGGGGGTTCCCATGATGCACTGAGTGTTTCTTTCTCTTTTTGCTCTGTATGCACCACTCTGCATTTAATCATTAGTGATTGATCTCTGCTCCCCTCCACAGCATGTCTTTTTCCTGGTTCTCTCCCTCAGCCCCAACCAGTCCCAGCAGAAGACTGCCCCTCCCTGAGCCTGGTTCTGCTGGAGGTTTCTTCCTGTTAGAAGGGAGTTTTTCCTTCCCACTGTCGCCATGTGCTTGCTCACAGGGGGTCGTTTTGACCATTGGGGTTTTTACGTAATTACTGTATGGCCTTGCCTTACAATATAAAGCGCCTTGGGGCAACTGTTTGTTGTGATTTGGCGCTATATAAATAAAATTGATTGATTGATTGACCTGTGCTCTTAAAAGATGTGCAAAAAACAGTGACTGCTATCATTTTGTGTTAGTTTTTTCAATTAATTTAATTAATTTCATTTATTTTGCACCAAATCAGAACAAAGCTGCCTCAATGCGCTTCATACAAGTAAGGTTTAACCTTACTAACCGCCAGAGCAAGCACACAGGTGACAGTGGTAAGGAAAAACTCCCTCTGATGATTTGAGGAAGAAACCTCAAGCAGACCAGACTCAAAGGGGGGAGCCTCTGCTTGAGCCATGCTACCGATACAATTGACAAAACAATTTACAAAACGAATATACAGGAAATTTTGCTGGTGCTCAGGACAGGAGGGTTGCAGAAGAAGACACCACTCCCATCTCTGGATGGGGTTGCACTTCAAACAGAGAGGAATAAACAGAATCAGGCATCAGAAAGACAACAAATACAGTATAATCTGTCAGCATTTTGTCAGAAATAAGTCCTTTATCCATCTTCAAAAAGAGTTCCTTGTCAGCTGATGTCCACCAAGTTCATCCAAAAGTTTTGTGCGTGTTCATAGTTTTGTACATGTTCAAAACTTTGAGGGGAGTTCAGACGGAGATCTTTCTTGCTGCCTGGATGTTCGTACATGGTACCTTTTTGAGTACGAGAGAGTGGGACACAGAGAGCACATGCAGCGCTTCTGGACATGAACAAGGAGAAAAGAACAAGGAATGAACAAGGAGTTCATGTGTTTTCAATAAGAGACTGGATGTTCCACCGTTTTCACAGAGAGGCTGACTGGAAAATTATAGCTGTTTTATCTTCATGATCAAGATAAAATGGACAGAAACAAATGGATTATTTAACTGCAGAGTTGCTTGGATTTAAACAGGTAGGAACGTTTGAAGCTTACAAGAAAGCCAAGATTTTCTGCTTTAATATAAACGCTGTTCAAAATGTTTCTGTTCCAAATGTTTCAGTTCAAATTATTGCCTGTGTGGGTAATACTGAAAACTGACAGACATCAGCTGACAATGAATGCATTTAATAAATGGCAAAAGGACAGGACAAAAATAGACACAGACAGTTGATTTATTCTTTATTGTTGAGGAAATCAGACGTTTTATTAAAATGGGCAGTTCAACCAATGCAATATTTGGCCAAGTTTGTACAAATGACCACCCTCCATTCTGGCAGAATTTCGCGTGGAGCACTCAGACGTGTGAATACAGTAGTCACACAGTGTTTGGAACCAGAAACTGGAATGAAAATAATTTTGTGTCCCTATTATTTCAAGAATGACATGACCCTAAGTGTGTCTGTGTCACTATTATAACTACCTGTTATTTTAATCAGAAACACTGCATCCAGAAAGTATTCACAGCGCTTCACTTTTTCCACATTTTGTTATGTTACACCCTTATTCCAAAATGGATGAAATTCATTTTTTTTTTACTCAAAATTCAACAAACAATACCCCATAATGATAATGAGAAAAAGCTGTTTTTTTATTTTTTGTAAATTTCTTAAAAATAAAAAACTAAGAAATCACATGTACATAAGTATTCACAGTCTTTGCCATGAAGCTCAAAATTGAGCTCAGGTGCATCCTGTTTCCACTGATCATCCTTGAGATGTTTCTATAGCTTAACTGGAGTTCACCTGGGGCAAATTCAGTTGATTGGACATATACATACATATAAGGTCCCACAACTGACAGTGCATGTCAGAGCGTAAACCAAGCATGAAGTCAAAGGAATTGTCTGTAGACCGCCAAGACAGGACTGTTTCGAGACAGGAATCTGGGGAAGGGAACAGAAACATTTCTGTTGCTTTGAAGGTCCCAATGAGCACAGTGGCCTCCATCATCCCTAAATGGAAGAAGTTCAGATTCACCAGGACTCTTCCTAGAGCTGGCGCCGATCTAAACTGAGCAACTGGAGAAGGGCCTTAGTCAGGGAGGTGACCAAGAACCCGATGGTCACTCTGTCAGAACACCAGCATTCTTCTGTGGAAAGAGAACTTTCCAGAAGGACAACCATCTCTGCAGGAATCCAAAATCAGGCCTGTATGGTAGAGTGGTCAGACGGAAGACATATAGCAGCTCACCTGGAGTTTGCCAAAAGGCACCTGAAGGACTCTCAGACCATGAGAAACAAAATTTTCTGGTCTGATGGGTCAAAGGCTGAACTCTTTGGTGTGAATGCCAGGTGTCAGGTTTGGAGGAAACCAGGCACCATTCCTAAAAGTAAAGGATGGTGGTGGTGGCATCATGCTGTGGGGATGTTTTTCAGCGGCAGGAACTGAGAGACTAGTCAGGATTGTAGGAAAGATGAATACAGCAACGTACAGAGACATCCTGGAAGAAAACCTGCTCCAGAGCGCTCTTGACCTCAGACTGGGGCGACAGTTCATCGTTCAGCAAGACAATGACTCTAAGCAAACAGCCAAGATGTCAAAAGAGCGGCTTCAGGACAACTCTGTGAATGTCCTTGAGTGGCCCAACCAGAGCCCAGACATGAATCCAGTTGAACATCTCTGGAGAAAACTGAAAATGACTGTGGACCGATGCTCCCCATCCAACCTGATCGAGCTTGAGAGGTGCTGCAAAGATGAATGAGCAAAACTAACCAAAGATAGGTGCACCAAGCTTGTGGCATCATATTCAAGAAGACTTAAAACTGAAATTGCTGCCAAAGGTGCATCAAAAAAGTACTGAACAAAGGGTGTGAATACTCATGTACATGTTATTTCTTAGTTTTTATTTTTAAGAAATTTGCAAAAATAAAAGAACTTTTTTCATGTTGTCATTATGGGGTGTTGTGAGTAGAATTTTGAGGGGAAAAAAAATTAATTTACTCCATTTTGGAATAAGGCTGTAACATAACATGTGGAAAAAGTGAAGTACTGTGAATACTTAACAGATGCACTGTAAGCCCCTGTGTATGTGTTGCTTGACAATGAGGTTTTTAAAATCCAGATTTGTTTCATTTGCTTTCTGATTCCTTCCTCAGCTCAGATAGTAAGTAAGTTCCTTCGGTTTCTCCCTTGTTTAACTTGGTGTAACCACAGCAGATTAGAGGTGGATCTGCATGTTAATTTGGCACGCGTCTACTACCAAAAAAAGACTATTTCCTCAGCGCAGCGAAAAAAAAACCAAAAAAAAAAACCACGTCAGACGCCTTACAGCGCAGTGGATTTCTTTTGTGTGTGCGCGCGTTTGTGTAGGGGTGTGTGTGTGTGTGTGTGCGCGCGCGCAGAGTGTCCAAATGTTTCACTGGTTGTAGACTATGCATTTCCACCCTCACCTTCTTGAGCAGCCGTGTGGAGTCCTCACTGATCTGCATAAACCTCATGATGACGTTGTTGAGGTAGATATCGCTCAGCGTCGCATGGTCCTTACTCTCCCTCCTCACCTGGTTCAGCAGCAGGTACCAGCAGTTGACTGGGGACAGCAGGTTCTGGTCTTTCCTAAATGGAAAGTAAAAACAGTGTGGTGTGACTATAGCTGCCTAAAAGAAGAAGAAGGAAGTCTTTTATAAGCCCTGAAGCCCACTGGTCCTGGTGCTTAATTGTGGATTCTGCAATGAGAAGTGGATGAGAGTCCATAATTCTCCCTGGATGTGAGAACAGTATGACACAGGTAACCCATTTATAGCTGGGTGGACTGAGACAATGCAGATGACGTATCTTGTTCAAAGACACAGGTTTGTTATTTAATGTATTTATTCTTTTCCTGTTTTTATCTGTTATGATGGTTCTTACTTTGTATAGTATTTTTTGTTCGCACTGATTCCCATCTCGTAGGATGAAGCACTGTTGTCACTGGTTTTATCATGTTTTAAATGTCATCTGTGTGTGTGTGGAGAAAAATGAATCACTTCACTGAAAACCAAATCTACTTTTGGGTATAAATACCTTAACCATGAGGTACTGTGGCTGGGCCCCGAACCCAAGTCTACATATAGGTAGGTCAGCTCCTTATACCACAGAACTACCTCCTCTATGCTCTCTGAAAGTAATGAAAAATATTAATAATCATGTTTAGCTTCATCTAACCTGAGACAAAGTTGAGGCACAGGTATTTTGCCATGTTTCTTGATGCAGTTGATAATAGCTGAAAATAAAACCATCACAGACTTATAACCCACAATTTAGCACCAATACTTGAATGATTTACTAAGCTTACATGCTACTTATATATGTATTTATTTGATTATGATTCAGAGTCGTTTCTGCATTAGAACAGCCTCGTCTCAGCTTTAACTCCTGTAAAGCATTTCCACAAGACGACGGCAACTCAGCACCTTCCAGCACACCAACAACTTTAAGTGCCCCCCCCCTCAAAAAAAAAAGGAAGAGGAATGTGTCCCTTGGTGTTATGTGCCCCATATATTTGTTGGTCCTGGAACCGAAAAAGCTCTCCATATATAACAAGGATTGTGCATTTGATCTGAATACAGAATCCAGTTGGAAATACTTTGTATCAGTGACATTTCTGGGGCAAAGCTCTTGCAATGCTCTGAGCCAAGCTGACTTCCGGTAGAGTATGCCACAGGCTTTAAATACACTTAGTGGAATAAAGCCAGAGAAGTCACGAATGCATTTTAAGTGGATATGAAAAGTAGAATTATGCATGAACTACGACAGCAAAGAACTGACACGAAAAGAGACAACTCGCAGCAAAAGATACAAAACAGTGTGCTTTTCCAGGCTAACAGTGGGACACTGTGCAGGCCTGTAATCTGGAGCTCAGTGTTCACTGGCCTGCAGGCTGACTTCCTCTGGATTAATCTGCAACATTCCTCCCACTGACAAAAAGAGTAACACAGAATGCAAATGCGTACGTGTGCATATTTGTGACGGGTTCTAAGGTTGAGTCTGCGGTCAAGTCTAGCCGGAACCATATGGACACTCTCCTCTGTTCTCCCCTCATGAGATTACTTTGCACAGGCAGGCAGCAAGTAACCCAGCCCTGTACATATTGTAGTACTATGTGCAAAATATTTTCACAATGCTTAAAAAAAGCAGAAAAAAAGCCTGTATGAATTCACAGCTTTTGACACAATGGAGTAATTACAAAGAAAATATTCATTTAACTTGAACCAAATAATGAGCAGTTGCAGTGGGTCACAGTTTAAGGAGCTCCTGTCTGTGCACACCAACTATTCCAAGTTTACATAAGGGCTTCCAAAGGAGCATCTCACAAAAAACAAAACAAAAAAAATTCCCCATGTTACCCCAAATATCCTCTAAAAAATACACACCACTTCCTCTAGAAAGAATGAAGGAATAAACCATAACTGACCACTTTTCTGTATGAAATTATTTTCTCATTTTATCAAAGAACAAATGTGAAAACAGCATTACACAGTTATCAATCCTTGTGTTGGTTTTATATCAAGTACAATTACCATCAGGTTGTTTTCGAGATCAGGTCTCCTTTTACAACCCCAATTCCAATGAAGTTGGGATGTCGCGTGAAATGTAAATAAAAAGAGACAACACTAATTTGCAAATCCTCTTCAATCTATATTCAATTGAATACACCACAAAGACAAGATATTTAATGTTCAAACTAATAAACTTTATTGTTGTTTTGCAAATATTTGCTCATTTTGAAATGGATGCCTGCAACACCTTTCAAAAAAGCTGGGACAGTGGAATGTTTACCACTGTGTTACATCACCTTTCCTTCTTACAACACTCAATAAGCGTTTGGGAACTGAGGACACTAATTGTTGAAGCTTTGTAGGTGGAATTCTTTCCCATTCTTGCTTGATGTACGACTTCAGTTGTTCAACAGTACGGGGTCTCCATTATCGTATTTTGCGCTTCATAATGCACCACACATTTTCAATGGGTGACAGCTCTGGACTGCAGGCAGGTCAGTCTAGTACCCGCACTCTTTTACTACAAAGCCACGCTGCTGTAACACGTGCAGAATATAGCTTGGCATTGTCTTGCTAAAATAAGCAGGGACGTCCCTGAAAAAGACGTTGCTTGGATGACAGCATGTGTTGCTCCAAAACCTGGATGTACCTTTCAGCATTGATGGTGCCATCACAGATGTGTACAATGCCCATGCCATGAGCAATAACACACAGCACCGGCATTCAATGTTGGTTTTCACCCTTGCCACTTATGTGTAGCAAATTCTCCAGATTCTCTGAATCTTCTGATTATATTATAGACTGTAGATGATGAAATCCCTAAATTCCTTGCAAATGAATGCTGAGAAACATAGTTCTTAAACTGTTGGACTATTTTTTCATGCAGTTGTTCACCAGGTGGTGATCCTCGCCCCATCTTTGCTTGTGAACGGCTGAGACGTTTGGGGATGCTCCTTTTATACCCAATCTCGACACTCACAATTAGTGTCTTCAGTTCCCAAACGCTTATTGAGTGTTGTTAGAAAGAAAGGTGATGTAACACAGTGGCAAACATACCATTGTCCCAGCTATTTTGAAACATGCTGCAGGCATCCATTTCATAATGAGCAAATATTGGCACAAAAACAATAACGTTTATCAGTTTGAACATTAAATATCTTGTCTTTGTGGTGTATTCAATTGAATACAGGTTGAAGAGGATTTGCAAATCATTGTATTGTGTTTTTATTTACAATGTCACAACTTCATTGGAATTGGGGTTGTATTTTATACATATCTTGAATAGGATTTCTCATTCTGCTTTATATTTCTCACCTGCTGTACAGTGTATCTGGAATATGTGAAAACAAAGGGATATAGAAAACCACTGTGATGAAATTTCTGCAGTTGCCAGCTGTGTTTCAGCTTTTGTAACTCGTCATCTAGCACTGATGTTTTAGCACTTGGTGGGAATCTAATGGCGCACAAACCAGAAACCACAACTTCAGCTCTTTATTTTATCCTGTTTACATCGAGATGACACAAACCATGACAAAACGCAAGCATTACACGAATCCAGATGATCAGAGGATGATCTCTGCATTTTTTGTTTCGTCTTGGTGGGGACCACAGCCCGTGCAGGGCGCAGCGATCGCCGCGCCGTCAAGGGAGGAGGCATGCTGGCACCGGGCGTACACAGGCAGGTGCACAGCCGACTCAATCAACGCTGTCTGCTGTGGGATTGATCCGATCAGAGACTAAGAACGATGCTGCAGCCCCTGTGACAGTCTACATCTATAGCAGCATAACTAAGGGGTGGTTCAGGGTCACCTGATCCAGCCCTAACTATAAGCTTTAGCAAAAAGGAAAGTTTTAAGCCTAATCTTAAAAGTAGAGAGGGTGTCTGTCTCCCTGATCTGAATTGGGAGCTGATTCCACAGGAGAGGAGCCTGAAAGCTGAAGGCTCTGCCTCCAATTCTACACTTGCAAACCCTAGGAACTACAAGTAAGCCTGCAGTCTGAGAGCAAAGCGCTCTATTGGGGTGATATGGTACTATGAGGTCCCTAAGATAAGATGGGACCTGATTATTCAAAACCTTATAAGTAAGAAGAAGAATTTTAAATTCTATTCTAGAATTAACAGGAAGCCAATGAAGACAGGCCAATATGGGTGAGATATGCTCTCTCCTTCTAGTCCCCGTTAGTACTCTAGCTGCAGCATTTTGAATTAACTGAAGGCTTTTTAGGGAACTTTTAGGACAACCTGATAATAATGAATTACAATAGTCCAGCCTAGAGGAAATAAATGCATGAATTAGTTTTTCAGCATCACTCTGAGACAAGACCTTTCTAATTTTAGAGATATTGCGTAAATGCAAAAAAGCAGTCCTACATATTTGTTTAATATGCGCTTTGAATGACATATCCTGATCAAAAATGACTCCAAGATTTCTCACAGTATTACTAGAGGTCAGGGTAATGCCATCGAGAGTAAGGATCTGGTTAGACACCATGTTTCTAAGATTTGTGGGGCCAAGTACAATAACTTCAGTTTTATGAAGAAAACCGCAGAACGGAATTCGAAATTCTTCAGGTACCAAGACACACTTTGAGATTTTGGGGCTGGATAGCGGCGTGCATTATTTCCATTCGTCTATGTTTTAAAGGACAAGTCACACTGAAATCATAACTTTTCCGAGTGGTTCCGGCAGTGTTTCTTAGAGGAAAACATCTCAGCGCGCACTTGAATGCTGCTAACGTTAAAAACAGAACAGATTAATTACAAAGGTTACGTAATGTGATACTGTGTTATGACAACTCATTTTTAAGTGGTAACTGCCAATTTTGATGCAGTCACAGTAAAAGCAGCTGCTTTCCACTGTGCGTGCTTGTGACCATTGCGCCAGTGCAGCGCATGCTGCTCCGTTACAGAACAGTCTCACATCAAGACACTCAAAGTAAAATAAAAATAAACCCAACCAGCTTCATGAGCAAAACAAACAAACAAACAAAAAAATCTGAAGTCATCCACTTGTGATTTCCAAAATCTGCTCCACCAAAGGAGTCCCCACTCATGGATCGCGCTCGACCGCCAGCCAGTGTTGCAGAGCTCCTCACAAAGTTCTCTCACGTTAGATAGAAAGTCCATTATCTCCTGAAAATAACATATTCAGACTTTTTCCCAATGTAAAAAAAAATCCATCTGCGTGTCCAGCCTGTAAGAAAACAGAATCGTGGAGACAATCCGCGTGCACGCTCACGGCGGGAATAAAATATCGTAGTGTCCAGTGACCTTAGAATCCAAAATCTGACAGACTCTGAAAAAATTAAGAGTTATGGGGTGAAGTGTGTCGCCTCTTGTCTCTCTGTACAGCCTCTCTGTACATCCGAACCTTCACTTTCGAATAAAAGCTCAGACGCTTTGTTATCGGATGAAGCAGTGTTCGTTTCACTGTCTATCAGCCATCAGGATGTTTCTGCTTTTCCTAAAATGTACATCACAAGCTGAGAAATGCCGACAAATGCTGAGTAAAAAGATGTTTTCCAGAAATACACCTGCTGACTCGGGGAGGAAAGCTGGACCTTTTGTTTTTCTATTTTGATTTTATAGAGAGGTGTCAAAATCTGAATCACAAGGACAAGGTGAGATTTTCATACTTTGAAGTGAATGCCCCCAGCCGTGATATTGTGACTTAGGAATTCAAACTTTTCAAACTGAAAATTATGCAGGGGAAATGTGTAAAAAAAGTCTAGAATCTCCCACATTTTAAATCGTCTTTCTGTACATTCTTTTTCTTTCAAATACGTTTTACTGCACATTCGTAACATACAGTGTGTCAATAAAACACAAACATTTTAGATTAATTTAACTAATCAACAATTCAGCACAGAATCAGACCAGAAACAGTACTAAAAGGTTTTCATTTTTGTCTGAGGGCTTCAGGACACAAGGTCAGATAGATAGGACACCGAGTGGAAGCATTGCGCACCGCCTCGGGTGATAGTTCTCAACAGCACCGCTATGCTAAAAACTGCTGGGGAGAACCCTGTGTGGGGAAAAAGGCTATAAAGAGCATCAGCCATTTGTCAGAGGGTGAAAAAACAGAGCAAGAGCAAGAGAGGGAAAAAAAGCAGTGAAGAGAAAACTGATTCAGTTAAAAGCTTTGTGGTGTACTGGTGCCGCATGCCCAGGCGACAGGACATGTGTAAAGGAAGAAAAAGCAAAAACTTAGTAAAGCATCCAGACTTATGGCCGTAGAACTGCAGGTCTGCATCACACTCACTCTATCATCGGATCCTTTCTGTATTATGTACCATTTCTTTGCAGCATGCATATGTCTATGTGTGTATTTTTTTTTTTTTTTTTTTTTTTTTTTTTTTTTTTTAAGTTTTAGAGGTCATGCGATTTGTACTCCAATGCGATTCACGAACACAACTTTTCTTTACAGTTGAAATGAGAAACACACCATTAAACTGCCTTATTTATTCACATCTTTACAAGTTTTGGATCTTTCCCGGTGTCAGGAGCTCAGCCCTCCCCTGACACCAGATTGTAAGCGCAGGCGGTCAGCGTAATCCTCAGTCAGTCAGGCTGCATGTGAATGTGAGCACAGCCTGTTAAAAGCTAGGCTCTGGAGTGCAGCTTTTCCACAAAAGCCACACTGATAAATCTGTTCTGCACCCTGTCATTAAAAATGCTGATCTAATCTTAATAAAAGCGGTTTTGAATAAACTTGACTGACAAGTGCATGTAGAGCAGAGTGTAGCCAGAGGACCAAACCGTGTTTTTAAAAATAGACAAACACACTGCTTCACTTTAAATGCATAGTAAGTCTATTTCAGATGATCAGCATGGACCCTCTTTCTCTTAAAAGGCTTTATTTTACTGTGTGTGTTGCGCTGGAAAGCTGTAGCTTTGGTACTACATTGATTAGTTCTTATATGGCTTATGCTCTAGTCTTCTTCTATTTTTTTTCTGGGGATGTTACAGCGCCACACACAGGCCTGGCATATGTACTACAAAGTTAAATGAAGCTTCAAGGCACAGAATTTGCCTCAAACATTTTTTGTAATCGAATTATTCGAGTTACTCGACTAATCGCTTCAGCCCTACACCCTAGCCTGACAATCTTTGTCCCAAACTTACGGTGTGGTGCCAAATCTGTCCCCTGTCATATCTGTCCCAAAATGCCCATCTTCTTAAGCAGGAAGGAACCACCAGAATAAGATCACAAAAAAAAAAGAAAAAAATATTCTTTGTTCTGAAGAAATGCCATAAAGTTTTTTTTATTAATCAGGGTTCTAGCTAGCGCAAACTTGCGTTACGGCCCGTTACGCTATAATTTTGGACCATTACGCTTATTTTAAATTAGCGTAATGGTAAATTACGCTAATTTACCATTACGCTAATGGTAATAATCGTAAATTTTAAATTCTATTCTATTCTAGAATAGAATTTAAAATTCTTCTTCGCTCTCAGACTGCAGGCTTACTTGTAGTTCCTAGGGTCCCAATTCAGATCAGGGAGACAGACACCCTCTCTACTTTTAAGATTAGGCTTAAAACTTTCCTTTTTGCTAAAGCTTATAGTTAGGGCTGGATCAGGTGACCCTGAACCATCCCTTAGTTATGCTGCTATAGACTTAGACTGCTGGGGGGTTCCCATAATGCATTGAGTGTTTCTTTCTCTTTTTGCTCTGTATGCACCAGTCTGCATTTAATCATTAGTGATTGATCTCTGCTCCCCTCCACAGCATGTCTTTTTCCCGGTTCTTTCCCTCAGCCCCAACCAGTCCCAGCAGAAGACTGCCCCTCCCTGAGCCTGGTTCTGCTGGAGGTTTCTTCCTGTTAAAAGGGAGTTTTTCCTTCCCACTGTTGCCAAGTGCTTGCTCACAGGGGGTCGTTTTGACCGTTGGGGTTTTTCCGTAATTATTGTATGGCCTTGCCTTACAATATAAAGCGCCTTGGGGCAACTGTTTGTTGTGATTTGGCGCTATATAAATAAAATTGATTTTGATTTGATTTGATTTTGATTTTGGGCCGTTACGCTTATTTTCAATACAGCGTCTGTGATCAACCGTTTCTGCAGCGCGACTCCAGCTTGAAGCGGCTTCGCTTCGATTCAATGGCTCGTGGCTCTTTGATTCACTGCTCTTCAGAAACGGCAAGTCACTTTTGTGTGGATTAAAGTCACTAACTGGGACTCTTGTCTTGTTGCAGTCAACAAACGAGAATCCTCCTCCGTTGCGCGGCTTTCTGCTGAGACAGAGTTCGCTTGGAATTAATAACTTCAAAACGAATTGCCGCTTTAAATAAAATGACGCCTCTTGCAATCGTTGCAATACAGACAATAAACTACAATCGACTAAAACCTTTTTTCCTCCCAAAATGAGACGTCTTGGATTCTTTATAAACCTGACCTGCAGCAGAGCTGCAAGAGCTCAGCTCATAGGTATGGAAATACATTCATGCCAATAATAATGTCTGAAAGGAAATGCTTTTGACAAAAATTAACATTTTATTTCTGTTTATGTCCAGAGATCAAGGATCCACCATACAGAGTTTATGTCCAGAGTTTAAGGATCCAGTAACCAATTTCATATTTATTTACTTTAAGACTCAATAAAATGTTGTTCAATTTCGATTTAATCAGCTTATAAAGTGCCAAATTACAACAAAAGCTGTCTCAAGGTGCCTCACACAGAACAGTTCAACATAAAAAAAATTAAAATAAATAAATAAAAATAAAAAATTCAAATACCTAATTAAAAACAGAAGTAAATGAATAAATCATAACAAAATAAAAACTATTCATAAGAAAGAGAATAAAAATAGGTTTTAAGTCTTGACTTAAAAATGTCCATGGACTCCGACTGCCTCACTGAGGGCCATGTACTGGCTAACCCAGAATGAGACTGCCCACTCAACAAACTTCCCCAGGCTTCTGGACACGATGAAGGGACTTGGGCTGTTGTACCTGGCTTTTCCCCTTTGGGTACCCCTAGAATGGCCAATTTTTAGCTTGAATTTTCAAAAGCTTCCCCCCTTCCGCACCCCCTGCCCAATCGCTTCGCTCCCTCGGCATTACCACTACGCTAAAATTTAATCCTAGCTGGAACCCTGTTAATGTACTAAACATTTGTTTAAATTATATTTAAATTATGTTGTGTATGTTCATCTCACATATGATCGTCTGCTGAGTGGCTTAAAGAAACAGTTCATGCTTTTATTTTTTTTTTATTAGGAGGTAAGGCACAGGAACTGATATCAAAATTACAATGATCAGATCACATCTGCAATACAACTGTCAATGAGCACAATCAGTTTAGTAGAGATACTGTGCATCACTGATTAAAAAATAATGCATATAATCTGCCTCCTAAGGTTTTGTTTGAACAAGAACCAAACATGAAAAGGCAAAATAAGCGAAAATAAATAAATAAATACAAATAATAATAATAATAATAATCAAGAAATTGTGAGAATACTAAAAACATTTTTAACAGAGAGAGAGAGGAGGAGAGGGGGTCCATCAATCATGAGGGAGAGTTGAGAGAGCAAAAGAATGTTAAAAAGGGAAGCCATTTGTTATAAAATTTATCAGAATTACCTTTCACTGAATATCTAATCTTCTCCAGCTTTAAAAAAGACATAGTGTCGTTGAGCCACTGAGCACTAGAGGGCGCTTTAGTTGACTTCCAGTGAAGAACAAGATGCCGTCTTACCAGTAGAGAAGTGAAGGCTAGAATATCTAATTGATTAGAGGTAAACCTGGTATGGTCTTCTGGGAGCCCAAATATAGCGACATGGGGTGATATCTTTATGGTCTTTGAAAGTATTTTTGACATGGTATCAAAGTAGTTTTGCCAGAAGCGAGACAGCAACGAACAGGAGTAAAACATATGAGTTAAATTGCAAAATGGAGCTTGGCATTTGTCGCAACTGTCAATGACAGTGGAAAAGATTTGTGAAAGTCGAGCTTTGGAATAATGGACTCTGAACAGTACTTTAAACTGTATGAGGGTGAGACGAGCACAAGCTGAGCTTGTATAAATGTTTTTTAAGAGCAATGTCCCACCAGTTATCTTCCAAATTCAAGCCCAGTTCTTGTTCCCAGGCAGCCTTGACTTTGGTGACTGGTGTGTAATCAAAGGACAAAATCTGATTATAAACTTAAGATATGAGTGACTGTTGAAGTGGGTCATGGCTTAGAAGATCTTCCCAGTATAGACTTGGTGGTATTGAGGGAAAAACTGGAAACAAGACCTTAGTACATTGTCTAATTTGAAAATAACGAAAAAGATGAGATGGTGGAAGATTAAATTCTACTGAGATCTGAGAAACTGTGAAAAATACCATCCTTGTAAAGATCTTTAAAACATTTCAATCCTTTGTTATGCCAAGCTAAGAAGGTTGAATCTGTAATCGCAGGTTGAAATAAATGATTTCTCAATAGAGGAGATAAAGTCGAGGTAGACTTGAATTTGAAATGCTTCCTAAATTGATACCAAATTTTGAGTGTGGAATGAACCACTTGGTTATTTGTAAAGCCAGAGAGATTGGATGGAATAGAAGAGGTAAGCAAGGCGATAAGGGAGGATGAATCACAAGACTGTGCCTCTAAATTGCACCATGGCAAGTCTATTGATCTGAACCAAAATGAGGTCTTGTGAATATGTGCAGCCCAATAATATAACTGGAAATTTGGAAGTGACAATCCCCCATTGAATTTACATCTCTGAAGTGTGGATTTGCGGATCCTGGGTACCTTTCCACCTCATAAGAAGTGGGAAATAGTTTGATCAATTGTATTAAAGAACTGTTTAGGCAAAAAAAAGTGGGAGACAGTAGAATAAAATAAAAACTTGGGCAAGATGTTCATTTTGACTACATTAATTCTTCAAATTAAAGAAAGAGGTAAGGTCCCCCATCTTTGGAAATCGGATTTAACTTTAGACATTAAAGGCAAGAAATTGGCAGGAAAAAGGGAATTTAATGTTCTGGTTACATTGATCCCTAGATACCTAAAGCCAGACCTGCTCAATTTAAAAGGAATATCAGATTGTTTGAGTTGTAATGCTGAAGCGTTAATAGGACAGCATTCAGTTTTAGAAATATTCACCTTGTATCCCGAAAATGATCGAAATCTCTGAAGAACAGATAAAATTTTTGGAATGGATAGAACGGGATCAGAGACATATAACAATAAATCATCGGCATACAGTGATAGCTTCAACTCTGTGCCCAGTCGAGTAATCCCAGTAAAAATGGATGACGAGCGCAAAAAGATTGACAAAGGCTCTATAGCTACTGTGAACAGTAGGGGGGATAGAGGGCACCCCTGTCTGGTGCCACGGGCAAGAGAGAAAAAATTTGATTGAATATTATTGGTAGAAATATTAGCTTGTGGAGATGTGTAAAGGAGACGGATCCACGAAATGAACCCATCTCCCAGGTCAAATTTCTTTAGAACAGCGAATAAGTAGTCCCATTCAACCCTGTCGAACGCTTTTTCAGCGTCGACTGAGATCACAGCTTCGGGTATTGCTGCAGTGGTTCTGAAATAGATAATATTTAAAAGTGTACGAACATTAAAGAAAAGCTGCCGCCCCTTAACAAATCCAGTTTGCTTAGGTGAAACAATAGATGGTACAATATTTTCAAGACGATTAGCCAAGACTTTAGCCAGGATCTTAGCATCCACATTTATCAGTGACAGAGGTCTGTAGGAGCTACAGAGATCCGGATCCTTATCTTTTTTTTAAGAGGAGACTTATGGATGCTTGTCTTAAAGTGGGTGGAAGAGTTCCAATTGAAGTGATTCCATATACACAGCATGCAATAATGGGGACAATTTATCCTGAAATTTAAAAAAAAACTCAACTGAAAACCCGTCTGGGCCAGGAGCCTTGTTGTTTTGCATGCATCTCATAGAGAGATTTATTTCTTCTACCGTCAATGGTGAGTCAAGTTCTTTAAGCGAAACTGGGTTTATCACTGGGAAATTGAGACTATCTAGGAATAGGTTCATTTCTGTAGTATTAGGTGGAGATTCAGACTTATATAAAGAGGAGTGAAATGAGTGAAAAACAGAATTAATGGTGGGGGGATCACTATGCAGTGTGCCCGCTGAATCCTTTATCTGGGGAATCATACGTGAGGCTGCCTGGTGTCGTAGTTGGTGAGCTAGAAGCCAGCTTGCCCTATCACCATGTTCATAATATATGGAGCGCGAGCGTAGAAGAAGCCTCTCTGCATCATTAGTGGTGATAAGGTCAAATTCAGTCTGTAGCGCAACACGTTATTTAAGTAAATTGGGGGAGAAACAAGTGGCGAGTTGTTGGTCTATTTCAGTGATGTCGATAGAAAGTTCTTGTAGTTTGACTTTTCGAGATTTGTTAGAATGGGCAGAGTAGGAGATTATTTGTCCCCGTAGGTATGCTTTTAATGATTCCCACAGGAGTGAACATGTGATAGGTTCTGTATCATTTTGATTAATAGCAATAAAATCATCAATTTTAGCTGCAATAAATTTATTGAATTCATCATCTGAAAGAAGTAATGAATTGAACCTCCAAGGTGTTGAGTAGCGAGATTGTGAGGAAAACTGAATATCTAAAGAAAGAGGGGCCTGATCGGAGATAACGATAGGGTGGTAATTAACATTAAGTACACTGGGAATTAATTTGGCATCAATGAAATAGTAATCAATCCGATTGAAAGATTGATGCATCTGTGAAAAGAAGGAGAATTCCTTGGCCTGGGGGTTGTAAAATCTCCAAGGATCAATGCAACCATTTTTAGACATGAAATCAGAAAGAGATCTTGACATTAATGATAGGGTTAGGGTTCATGGGTTAGAACGGTCTAGATTGGGGTCAATTACACAATTCATGTCCCCTCCAAATGTAAGGAGATTATTGTTCAAAGAGGGAAGACGTTCAAAAAGCCTATTCATAAAATGTGAATCATCAAAATTGGGGGCATATATATTAACTAATAGGATGGGAACATGGAATAGTGTGCCTACAATAATCAAGTATCTACCATCTTTGTCTGATATAACCTTAGAAGCTGAGAATTGAATTGTCTTACCAATTAAAATAGCGACCCCTCTGGCTTTAGAATTGAAATTCGAGTGAAACACCTCAGAAACCCAGGGACATTTGAGTCTGACCTGGTCTTTGATACGCATGTGGGTTTCTTGTAGAAACACTAGATCAGCTTTAAGACGTTTCAAATGAGTAAATATCCTTGATCTCTTAACTGGACTCCCCATGCCTTTAATGTTCCAGCTCAAAAATCTCACAGCTCAAAAATCTCACAGAAGACCCAGTACCATAAGTATTAGCTTTGGTAGACATTATTTACCTGGACATAGACTGAATAGTTTGAACTTCAGACAAATAACAAGAAGGAGGCAGATTACCACCACCCATTCAACAGTAGAAGAAAAGAAACTGACAATAACTTAATGAATTGTTAAGGAAACAGACAGGTAGTGTTACCAGGAATTGAACCAGAGTCTACAGATGTACATACTAGTATACCAACTCTGATGTACACGGTGGTCAGTGATATGAAGCATGTGTCAGAGCAGAAGTATGTGATATACTGTCTGTGACATCACTGATTTTGTTGGAGGCTTTAATCTTTTATTTGATGCTCCTCTCCACATTCCTCAGTATTTACACCACATGATCATAAAAGAAGCTAATTTGATTTTTATTGTGCAAAGCAGCCTTTGGCAGGATAAAACAGAGTTTGGTTCTGTGCTGCAGTAACTTAGCTTGTAGTTCAAAGCAGCAAAGCCGGTGTACTCTCTGAGAATACTTTTATCTCACTGAGCACCAAAACTGAACAAAATGAAAAAAAAAAGGTAATATTCAGTATCATTCTTTCACATAACATATTTTCCCACCATGAAAAGCTAAACTACACCCATGAATGACCAACATTAGATACACAGAACACCTGAAGAACTCACTGAGGAACACAAGAATTCTCACAAATGCCTAAAACAGTTTCTTAAGTTAAAGAGGTGACCTACAATATCAAAGTAGAAGCCTACAGTGACAATATCATGGGGTAAGAAAACCAGGAAAGACTATCCCAGGCAGTGACAAAAAGACAACCTCTGGGAGTTGCTTACCCCACATAATGGCAGGAAAATCTCTCAATGTCATCATTTCCCCCTCAGCCAGGACAGGAAGTGGGTCAGACAGAAATACTGGCCTTCCAAGGAGCCAAAGCACAGTTACAGAGAGAGAGAGAAACTAATGTCCAGGAGAAGCAGGAGTGCAGCTAGCAAAAATGGGAACTCACTGGAAGCCCACGGTAAACATAAACATGTCCACCTTGGCATGTGTCCATGTGTTTTCACTATTCAGACAAATGCAGAAGTCATGGATGTTACATCATCACCTGTCTGTGTACAAGGTGTTTAAAAAAGGCACAGAGAGATGACCACTAAGAAAAGGAAGAATTGATTAAATTTTGACAGTGATCCAGATCTGCTCCAAGATCTTTCCTTCGATGTCTATATTCTGTGATGTCACAAACATCTATGATTTTCATACTCTATGTATGAAGTTTACATATTCCACAGTTTGTAGTGAGAGATATCAAATGCTGTGTTCATTGACTGTCTCAAGATTTCCACTATGTTGTGATTTGATGTTTGTCACAATTCTGGGGCTGATACTTGTCTCCCAATATGGTACATATACAGTGAGAGCAAAGCAGAGGAAAAACAAGCACCCACAGGAACCAGGAGTGGAGGTGCACGGCTCAAAAACTAAGTCAATGTAAAAATATAGCCAGCAACACTCAAGTGTCCTTCTTAATAAAGGTTTTAATGACTCACAGCAAGGCGACAGGATCAGGAGCACAAACATGTTTCAACTAGGTCTTCCTCAGTCTTCCTCTGTCAGGTTATACAGGTAACAAGTTCAAACAGGTGCAATTAATACAGGTAAAGAGTGCAGAATAAGAGGGCTTCTTAAAGAAAAATTAACAGGTCTGTGTGAGCCAGAATTCTTGCTGGTTGGTAGGTGTTCAAATACTTATTTGCAGCAGTAACATACAAATAAATTATTAAAAAAAAATCATACATTGTGATTTCTGGATTTTTTTTTTATTTTTTTTTTTAGATTATGTCTCTCACAGTGGCCATGCACCCAAGATGAAAATTTCAGACCCTTCCATGATTTCTAAGTGGGAGAACTTGCAAAACTGCAGGGTGTTCAAATACTTATTTTCCTCACTGTAACTACACCTGGATACAGACTTGATATGTCTTGTGAATCCTAAGAAATGCAATGCTATTTTCACCAGATGGCAGTAACAACCCAAGTAATCCACACATGCAAAGAAACCAAAACAAATAAGAACAGAAATTAAGTTTTGTGTAATACGTTCTCAGGGCACCGGACTACTTTGCATCTAGGGTGAATAAAAAGTCTGCAGGCCACAGAGCCTTGTCTTATCATGCCCGTTTTGTGGAATGATCTCCCCTCGGAGATAAAAACACATTCCGTACAGACGTTCAAGTCCAGACTTAAGACACATCTATTCTCCCTCTTGTATGGTTAGCATACTGGCATAGTATGGAACTATGCTTCCTACTATCCCTTTAACTCATCTAATTAGCAACAGAACATGTCCCGGCTTCACTTCATCTAAATTCTGGGTCTGTTAGTGAAGCTCAGGGTAGTTGCTGGTAATTACCTTAGTATTCTCTCTGTTTCTGTCGATTTACTGCTGGTGAAGTCATACCTTATGTATAGTTTTTTTCTGGCTGACTGATCCTCTTTTTCCCTCTGTCTGAGGCACTGATGACATTGCACAAGGCTGACAGCTCCACCCCACAGGTCGCTGGACTGACCACGAGATTCCTTGGCTGATGCAGCACACTGCAGTCTGGTTTTGGAATATACTCTATCATGAGGACAACTTGTGCCCACTGATGATGTGACGGATGGATGCTGGCCCTGCAGCCCAGGGTGCTGGATGACCTCCTGCCTACGGGACCAATGACTGCATGCTCTTCTCAATAACACACTTTGTTTTTCATGCTACTCTGGTTTTCTGTTTCCCGTTTCTTCAGCTTGGTAAAACCTTGTAACTGTTGGAATGGCCTAAACAGTGGGTCACCTCTCTCAGTCTGGTCTGCTTGAGGTGTCTTCCTCAACATCATCAGAGGGAGACTTCCCTTACCACTGTCACCTGTGTGCTTTCTCTAGGGGTTGGAAAGTCAGACCTTACTCGTGTGAAGCTCCTTCAGGCAGCTTTGTTGTGATTTGTATAAATGAAATAAATTGAAATACAACTGAAAAGTAAATTGAATGTGAAATGACAGTAAAAAAAAGTATGGAACACATGAAGAAGGGAGGTGCAAAAAGATATGGAACATTCAGAAATTTTATAAATCCTTCTGTAACCAATACCATCAGTATGTTTTGCAACAATAAGGTTGTGAAGCTCTTGAGAGAGTGCTTTTCTTTCACCCATCATAAGATGTTTCTTGTGTGACACCTTGGTAATGAGACACTTTTTTATAGGCCATCAGTTGAGGCTGAACCAGCTGAAATTAATTTGCGCCCAAAAGGGCAGGATTGCTTTCTAATGACTGACAGATTTCATCTGATGTCTTGGTTTCTATGACTTTGTGCACCTCCCTTTCTTCATGAATTCAATAGGTTTCCTGTGCCGATTCACATTATCAAACATAACTTAATTTCTCTACTTATTTGTTTTGGTTTCTTTTTATGTGTGGATTACTTGGAGACATGGGCCAATAACTGGTTTCACAGTATACCGTGGTATGAAAAAGCCATGGTATCAAAACCACTAAAATTTTCCGTTATACCATCCCTACGGTATGAGCGGGTTATGAGAATTCTTGACAGGCAGAGCGGAGGCAGCCGCTGCTGCCCTTCCCCCCTGGCACGCACCTCGGTCTCTGTTTACAAACAGGCAGCTAACGTTAGCTAGTTCTGCATCATGGCTGAAGGAGGCAAAGCCTGCACTTAACTTTTCCCTCCGTCTAAAAGGACCAAATCTTCAAATATAAACAAATGAAATTGAAAGATCTCTATTCTGGACTATAATAATCTTTTTTCATATCGTTAAAGTAAATGTTGCAATATCATGAGCATCCGTTGGGTTTTTCCCTCCACGCCTACACAATTCTATATTGAAGTCCCCTGATGAGGACATTCAGGCTCGATGGGCAAAGAGTCTCATATGTAAGCTTTCCTTGCAGCTGCCTGCAGTGATGTTTCTGATGCTACATGTTGCTAAGGCAATGTGCAGCCACTCTTCCCCTATGCCAGCATGGAGTGATATAACAGAACTGTAGGACAACACTGCATATAGTGTTAAAAGACATGTTCATTGACCTGTCCTTTCATCTTTCTCTCTCAAATCCTCTTATGTATATTTGTGCCTTCACCCAAAGCAAATGACTTAAACTAGAATGATAATTGCAAGCAACAGGTGTTTTTACTGCAAATTAGAGGCATCCAGTCCAATAAAACCACTATAAAACACATTTATTGACTTTTGGCTGTTGTGTAGAGGTAATGCACTGACATAAGGCTAACCAAACTGGATTAACTATCAGTGCATCACTCCTATGCATGCAAACAAAAAATATGGTATTAAATGACTGCCATTCAACATAGAATGTTGTCCAAAATGTCTTCCATTTTCCAACTGAGCTCAGCACACAACAGCTATAGTTTCCAATATACGAGGTCTATTAGATGATAAACCGACCCTTTTATTATTTTTTTTAACTATATGGATTTGAATGACATGCGATTACACCAATCATGCTTGAACCCTCGTGCGCATGCATGAGTTTTTTCACGCGTGTTGGTGACGTCATTTCCCTGTGGGCAGGCCTTGGAGTGAGATGTGGTCCCGCCCTCTCGGCTGAATTCCTTTGTTTCACACGCTGCTCGAGACGGCGCGCGTTGCTTTATCAAAATTTTTTCTGGACGTGTGAGGAATATCCGAGTGGACACTATTCGGGAAATTAAGCTGGTTTTCGGTGAAAAGTTTAATGGCTGATGAGAGATTATGGGGTGTTTCTGTTGGTGTAAGGACTTCCCACGGAGCGGGACGTCGTGCAGCGCTTCCAGGCGCCGTCGTCGGCCTGTTTCGACCTGAAAACATCCTAATTTAAGGCTTAATTCACCCAGGACGTCGTGAGAGAACAGAGAAGATTCAGAAGATGCCGGCATGAGGACTTTATGCGGATATTCCACTGTTTAAGGACATTTTTTAATGAAAGACGTGCGCGCAAATTCGCAGAGTCATTTCCGTGACAACTCGGCGAATCTGTGTGCACCGCGACAGAAAAAACACCTCCATGTTGAAAACCATTTGTAAAATTCAGGCGGCTTTTGATGGCTTTCAATAAGTGAGTAACTGAGAAATTGTTTAACAGCTTTCCAACGGAGGTGTTTTTCCTGTCGCGACCCCCCGCGGTCGGGTCCAGCCCGACATGCGACTCTGCCCGCACATTCTTTCATTACAAAATGTCCGTTAACAATGGAATGTCCGAATAAACTCCTCATGCCGACTTCTTCTGAAAGTTCTCTGTTCTCTGACGACTTACTGGGTCAACAGAGCCTGAAATGTGGAAGTTTTCAACTTGAAACGGCGAGACGCTGCCGCATCGAAGCGCAGATCGCCATCAGCGCCGTGGGCCGTCCTTACGGCGACACTACCAGACCAAAATCTCTCATCAGCCGTTAAAATTTTTAACGAAAACCAGCTGAATTTATCGAATGGTGTCCACTCAGTTGTGCCTTACAGTTTTGAAAAAATTTTGATCAAACAAAGCAGCAGTCTCTGAGCCATCCCTAAACAATGAAAAAAATCGATGAGAGGGTGGGTCACTCCTCACTCAAAGACTGCCCACAGGCGAATGACGTAACCGACAGGCGTGAAAAAACTCTCGCATGCCCACGAGGGTTCAAGCATGTCTGATGTAATCACACGTGATTCAAATTCATATGGTTTTTGAAAAAAATAATAAGGTCGGATACTTTTCTAATAGACCTCGTACGTTCACCGGCTGCTTTATGAGGTACACCTTACTGGAACAGAATGGAACCTTCCTTTTGCCTTCAGAACTGCCTTAATTCTTTCAATTTATTTTCATTTATATAGCACCAAATCACAACAAAGACGCCTTCAGGCATTTCACACAAGTAAGGTCTAACCTTACCAACCCCTAGAGGAAGCACATGGGCAACAGTGGTATGGAAAAACTCCCTCTGATGATTTGAGGAAGAAACCTCAAGCAAACCAGACTCAAAGGGGTGACCCTCTGCTTGGGCCATGCTACCGACAACTGACAAAACAATTTACAAAACAAATATACAGGAAATTTTGCTGGTGCACAGGACAGGAGGGATTAAGGAGTAGACACCTTAATTCTTTGTGGCATATTTTCAACAAGGTGTTAGAAGTCTTCCTCAGAGATATTGCTCCATATCTGAATGCTCACATCACTAAGTTGCCACATCATTACAGTTGCACTACCAGCCTGATTTCTGATACAAGACCAGACAGTCCCATGCTTTCACGCTGCTTATGCCAAATTGCAAACTAACATCTGAAAATCACAGCAAAAATCAAGACTCTTCAGACCAGCATACATTTTTTTTTTTCAATCTTCCATTGTCCAGTTTTGGTGTGACTGTGCTGTTTCCTGTTCTTAGCTTACAGGAGTGGCATCTGGTTTGTTTGCTGCAGCAGCAGCCTATCTGTCTCAAGGTTCGACATCTACCTTGGTTGTAACAAATAGTTACTTGAGTTATTGGTGCCTTTCTATTCAGCTCAAACCAGTCTCGCCATTCTTGTTCAATCTCTGCCATCAGCAAAGCATTTCCACCAAAAGAACAGCCACTCACTGGATGTTTCGCATAGACTCTATACAGATGGTTGTGTGTGAAAAAAAATCCCAGTAGATGAACAGTTTTTGAAATACTCAAATCAGCCTGTCTGGCACCAACAATCTGTTTCTTAATCTGTTTACATGTTCAAAACAAAGATTTCATTAATTCATTCAACAACCACACCACATTCAAAGTCACCCAAAACACTTTTCTTCCGATCCTTGGTTTGAACTTCAGCACAACCTCTCAATCATGTCTACATTCCTAAAGACATCGCGGTTCTGCCATTTGATCGGCTGATAAACGGTTTGCTTTTGTAAGCAGCTCAATAGGTCTATCTGAAGAAATATTCTGCACTGAGAAGTCCTTTAACCAGAAACCTAATAAAAGCAGTCTATTTGCACTGCCTCCAACTAGTGGTGGCTTTGGATAATATCAATAATTTAATAATTCCTCTGCTCAACATGTTCATGCCCCTCCCTGAACAAACTCTGCATAATACAGTATGCGGTTGTGTGCATGTGTGTTTAAGAAAGAGCAGGAAAAATGGAGGAGAATGTTGAACCATATTTGTTCATCGTGTGTATTCTGCAAACAAACACTGAAACCTAAATGGACTGCAGGGCTCACCTGAGACAACAGCTAAGGGCTGGAATCTGGACTCCAAAACTGACTGCTGTTTGATTGGCTCCCAGTGTAATTTTAACTCAAAAAAGGGGGGAACTGCTGATCTAGAGATTAATTTGTCCACTCAGGCAATAGGCGCCAATGAGTAATGTCCAAACACACACTTTAAGGTTTGATTTCTTCCGTAGATGGTGTAATAATCAGTAAGAGCATTGAGGCTGTATTATGTATTAAGGACGTTTTACTGTGTCATTACATGCTCTTACAAAACACATTCCTCATTACAACAAGCTGACAGCACCACACACTTTTGCAGACATAAAACATCGAGTTGAACAGCTTATATCCTGAGGTTTCTTCACGTTTGTCACAGCTAATTGTCAAGTACAGCTGAAGCTATTTCCAGTTTTGCCATTATTGAGCATCTTTTTTGCATCTGTTGGTAACAAAGGGCACAAAGCAGACACATAAAAACAAGTTCTTCACACAAAATTCTGGTATAGTAGAACATAGTAAATAGTCAGTAGAACAGAAGTAATTATTGAGTTACATCAACCCTAAAAAAAAAAAGGCAAGGAAAAAAAATGGTGCTATTTGAACTGAAGTATTACACTTTTTGAGCATGCTGTTTGTCACTGCAGTGGCTTAAAAGGACTTTTGGAGCTGGAACCGGAGCTGACAACTTATAGCAGGTGACGTAAACCAGCAGCAGTTGAGACGGCAGGAGCAGCTGACTGTGGAACATAGTTTGGTCGGGTTCAATTCTTTTATAGGCAACAATGCTGATAGGAAAAAATGTAAACTGTTATACTGCAATCATTTATGCCAACAGCCTGATGGGAATCAATCAGGCTTCATGTCAGAAGGTCAGCCCTGCCAGGGTTTTACTACGAAACATAAATGTTTTGAACAACCTGTTGACTGAATGACTTCTCAGCTTTCAAGCATGAAACAAAACACTTTGTTTAGCATGTGAATTATGATTTACGGTGCTAAGTAGGTGTGTGCATGTGTCCTTTATAAAATGGTCTGGTATGTATCAAGACATATGGGCTACGACACAATTCAAGGTTTATTAAGGAACGTTTCTATTTGGTGCAATACAATGCAATCTGATACAAATCTTTTTTTTTTTTTAAATATATTCATTTTCCACAAGCAGGGTACCTGAGCGATGCCCCGGTGTGAGATGTCACAGAAATTTGTGATTGTGTCACCTCTGACAGTACGGTTGCTAGGAAATCCATCCATAAGTATTTGGACACTGCCCCAAACTACAGTGAGTGGTTAACTGGGCTTTAAAATTATGAAGTGTGTTAAAATAACTGTCAATAATACAGCCTCACCAATATATTGCTTGGCTGAGAATATTGGCTGATATGAGCCTGTCATATCAGTATTGGAGTTATTTATCAATCGGAGTGACAGCAGCATGACATACATTGGTTGGTTGTTGGTTCTATTTATACAGTAGTTATTTGTAATAAAGTTTATGTTTAAGCTGTAAAACATCAAGCCTCAATTACATTTGTTTGGCATAAGGATTTGGTAACAAAATGTTAAAACCTATAAAATTCTTCATGGACTAGCACCTCCCTGCTTAGCTGACCTAATTACACCCTACATACTGGCCTGTGGTCTGTGTTATCAGGGCGCAGGACTACTTTGTGTCCCTAAGATTAAAAAAAGTCTGTAGGCCACAGAGCCTTCTCTTATCATGTGCCTGTTCTGTGAAATGATATCCCTGTGGAGATAAAACAGTCAAATTCTATAGAGTCATGCAAGTCCGGACTAAAGACGCATCTACTGGCATATTATGGAACGACAGGCGCTTTTCCACTTCACAAAAGTAGCACTACTCGGCACTACTCGGCTCGACTCTACTCGTTTTTTTTCGCTTTTCCATTAGGGTAGTTTTTAGTACCGTGTAGGTTTTTTTAGTACCTGCTCGGGAGCGGTTCCAAGCGAGCCGAGCCGATACTAAAATGTGACATCAACAGGCTGCCCGCCACTGATTGGTTAGAGAACGTTGTCACTGGATGAGTCATGAGTGCGCCGTCCGAGAGGAAAATCAAAACCCGCCATTTTTAAATAGTCACAGCGGCGTTACAGCGACCGTCGTTTTCTTTCGTTTCACGGCGTTTTTTTTTTTTTTTTTTTTACTCGCACAAAACCACACCGTGTTCTGTGGATGAGCGGACGTTTATGTTTGGTGGCAGAGGAGAAAATACAGAGTGGATGAAGCGATCCGAAATGAGGCCGCACTCGGCTCACCGGACATTACAGCAACTCAGAGAACAGCTGAAAAAGCTTAAAAGTGATTAAAGGACCACAATGACCTGAGCAGGTCGGACCGTAAAAGGGCTGGAAACGGTACGACCACAGGAACGCTGTTTACGGACAACACCGGCGAGCAACGGGAGGCAGAATGACCGCGACTCGTCTTTGTTGGAAGCGACGGATGGTAAGTGTTTTTGTGACTGTAGTCTGCTTGAAAGCACCGTTTAACGTTCCTTTTCCCATTGGTGGGAAGCACACTTTAACAACCGAAGATTGTGAGTCTAAACTTGTGTTAAAGTAACATCGTTGTCTCATGTACGCGGACACAGTGAGCTAGCTAACTCCGTGCTCCGCTTTAAAGTATTAACTTCTGACAGAAAAACACCTCAAGTCAGCAAGACAACAAACGTGTACATTTGACTCATTTAGTGCCATTACGGTGATGTGTTTTGTTGTTTTTTTTGACATGTCGCCATTTTGTGTTTTTGTTGAAGAATCCAGTTCCATAAGCGAGGATGGTTTGAACACCAGCTTCAACATCTGTATCAACGTCCAGCACCACACAGGAATGTGTCATCACAGGTAAGACTAACGTGTCTCACATCACCTTAACTTTCCCAAATACGATATATATACAGGATGACCCCCCCCCCCCTTCACCCAAAAAAAAAAAAAAAAAAATCCAGAACCCATAAATATTGTCATAAATCCCACAATCCCTTCCCAAAGTTTCAGTTATCTTGATCGCTTTGCATAAAAGTCATGTTCTTTCAAAATGATGCTCCAAATGATCTGATTTGTTGGAGGATAAGTTTGAAAGAACATAATTTTTGTGCAAAGTGACCAAGATAACTGCAACTCTGGGGAATGATCATACAGAGATTGAAGGTTTTTTTTTTTTTTTTTTTTTTTTTTTTTTTTTAACTTTCTTTCCCATTTCTACCTTCATTATTGTCCAGGCAAGAGATAAAGGGAGCCTGTTCCAGCAGGAGAATCTGACCATCTTGAGTGACATTGAGGCTGAAGCTGAACTGGTTTCAGTGTGATCGACACATCCGGCTGATCCTTGAGGAAGCAACGGTGGTGGAAGCTGCATTTAATCAGGCATATCTTGGAATGCTGGGTGACCTTGTGCACGCGATGCATGACCACATGTGACCTGCGCCCCCAACCCAGACTACAGACACATGAAACTTTTGCATAGTTTGTGTTGCTTTTTTATGTGTGTGTATTTGCTCTTTTTTGTTGCAGTAAACAATTTGACTCATGTGACTGTATCATAATTTGTCATATCATTCTGAGTCAATAGCAAAAAACATTTTGGTTCATTTCTAAGAATTTTTAATTTGGATTTTAGCCTCTCCAGAAGACACTGCACACTACACGTGGCTGAATCTTTACACAGATGCTGGAATAATCATGTCTAAACTGAGATTTTACCAAATGGTATTTAACATAAACAAAAAGGTTTACTCACTTCAGTGAAGGCACCATTACATCAAGGAATTTTGAACAACCAGTTTTACTGTCTGTTACATTTACATTTATGACCCCATTAAATGTAAAACTTATTTTACTACTGGATTATGCTTAAACAGCTTCTCAAACTGTTAGGCTTTAAATCAGTAAACCTTGGTAACTTTTACAAATCAAACTGATGTTACACAAAAGTGGAGACATTTTAGCAAAAAGTACAATAATTTATTCAAACTTCACAGTGAAACATAACTGGTGTATAACATGATGATGACAAAGGTGTCCCATTCTGTGGCATGAACTTCTGCAGCGGTGACTCTGAGAAAACCATCTGAAACACACACATACAGCATACATATTTTAATTAGTGCTGTCAGGTTATTAAAAAATAATGTGATTACAAGGTCTGTGATTAGTTAATCTAAATGAATCATTTAATTGCAGGTATATTAAAAAACTCCGATCTGTGTGTGTTTGGGACATTTAATAATCAGGTAAAAAATGATCAGGGTTATTTTTGTTACATATCAAGGAGGTATTAAACAAGCTGTAAATTGGTCTTAAATTGGGAGAACTGTCTAAGTGTAATTTGGATGGGTTAAATGCAGGCAAATTTCATTGTATTTATGTGTACAATGACAATAAAAGGATATAAAGAATGTCTATAAAAACAGAATTGTGTGAGTTTGGAGGCTGATTCTTTCTGCACAATATGACTCCTTTAATAATTATCTTATTAGATTTCATATTTTAAATTTGTCCATTGAACATTAAAATGTGGATGAAAAACAAACGTTTTTAATGTGTTTTAAGCCTGTTCGAGTTCAGTGATGACGTTAATTAATGGACATTAAAACCGAATCAACATTTTGTGCGTGAACGTCAGTAAATGCACAAACTCCCACATTTGAGATTTAACAATAAGTTATCAAAGCAAGTTACTTTGGTAAAAAAAGTATTGACATTAATACGTTTATTGCTCAGAAACGCGTCTTTATTTACAGACCAAGTCACTGACGTCAAAACAAAATGGAGCAAAGTGTGACTGAAGGCCTGATAGGTATTGTAATTAATCTAAATTAACGCTTTATTTTGACAGCCACAATTTTAATAGTTAATAGCGACAGCCTGCAGTTATTAATTATTTACGAGCTACTTAGGAAGCTAACGATCAGCTTACCATCATGCTTTGCCTTTTCATCTCTAGCAGCTTGTATCTTCTCGTCTTCATCTTCATATGAATTCCCAAAGTCTTCTGTACGTCTCAAGCGTGTTTTTCTCGCCGCCAGCAACTTTCTCTTAAAAATTCACACAGCAGTAAACACACGGAGTTCGCCATTGTTTATGTTTGTGTCGCGTATAAAACGACATCACTGAAGTTTGCTCTGCTGACCCCGCCCACGTTGAAGAGGTACCATTTGCTGTGGAAAAGGTCGCGCTTGGAACCAGACCGAGTAGAGCCGAGTAGAGTAGAGCCGAGTAGTGCTGGAGCTTTGTAGTGGAAAAGTGGCTTATTTTTCCTCTGAAAAGTGGCTTATTTTTCCTCTCGTTTTAACTCCGGACTAAAGACGCATCTACTGGCATATTATGGAACTATGTTTCCTCTCCTTTTAACTTTTATGCCCCGCGTGGCGCTTGAGCTGTGAGGCGGGGCATATAGCATCCGGGTTGTCTGTCCATCCGTCCTTCCGTCTGTCCGGCCACAATTCGTTCGCCGCAACGTAGCTCGGCACCTATTGCTTGCAAAAACTTCATATTTGGTGGGTACATGCCTTGGAGGTGTACTTCACATGGGTTCGAAGGCCAGTGACCTTGACCTACTTTTGAAGGTCACCAGTGGTCAAAACTGCCAAATCCTTCGCCACAACATAGCTTCGCACCTATTGCTCGCAGAAACTTCATATTTGATGGGTACATGCCTTGGAGGAGTACTTTGCATGGGTTCGAAGTACTCCTCAAGGTCACCGGTTCAAAGGCCAGTGACCTTGACCTACATTTCAAGGTCACCAATGTCACAACTGTCAAATCCTTCGCCAGAAATTTGTTCGCTGCAATGTACCTCTGCACCTACTGCTTGCAAAAACTTCATATTTGGTGGGTACATGCCTTGGAGGAGTACTTTGCATGGGTTTGAAGGCCGGTGACCTTGACCTACTTTTAAAACATTACAAATAGTTGCATTTGTTCGAATGCTACCGACTTTTTATGGTCACTGTTGGCCACATCCTCTAAATAAATATAATGTCAATCTCCAGTTTTCCACTGTGTATCCCAGTTTACATCAAACACATGAGGGTTCAACCAAATACCTACCCTACACATGTACATATTACTGCACTTTACATGGAAAATAGTACTGCGCGCGGGGCATTTCGTGACGAATGTCCCTAGTTTTTTCTATTAATACTGGAACAGGTCTCAGCCTCATTTCATCTGATTTTTGGGCCTGTTAGTGAAGCTCAGGGCTAGCTGCCGGTGATCAACTTTGGATTCTCTCTGCCTTCCTGTCAATTTACTGCTGGTGAACTCATACAATACCTTACTCTGCTCTTTTTCTCTTTGTCTGAGCCACTGAGGCAATCTCTTGTGAATAACAGCTATGCAGCTCAGGGCACTAGACTGATCACAATATGCCCTGGCTGAAGCTGATGCAGTGGCCCGTGGGCAGTCTTGCTGAGGGTGACCTCTCTGAGCCACTGTGATTCGCTTTTGGAATGCAGTCTTCCATGAAGGCAGCTTTTACCAGAATGAAACTCAAAATCAATCAATCAATCATTTTTTTTATATAAGGGATGGTTCAGGGTCACCTGATCCAGCCCTAACTATAAGCTTTAGCAAAAAGGAAAGTTTTAAGCCTAATCTTAAAAGTAGAGAGGGTGTCTGTCTCCCTGATCTGAATTGGGAGCTGGTTCCACAGGAGAGGAGCCTGAAAGCTGAAGGCTCTGCTTCCCATTCTACTCTTACAAACCCTAGGAACTACAAGTAAGCCTGCAGTCTGAGAGCGAAGCGCTCTATTGGGGTGATATGGTACTACGAGGTCCCTAAGATAAGATGGGACCTGATTATTCAAAACCTTATAAGTAAGAAGAAGAATTTTAAATTCTATTCTAGAATTAACAGGAAGCCAATGAAGAGAGGCCAATATGGGTGAGATATGCTCTCTCCTTCTAGTCCCCGTCAGTACTCTAGCTGCAGCATTTTGAATTAACTGAAGGCTTTTTAGGGAACTTTTAGGACAACCTGATAATAATGAATTACAATAGTCCAGCCTAGAGGAAATAAATGCATGAATTAGTTTTTCAGCATCACTCTGAGACAAGACCTTTCTGATTTTAGAGATATTGCGTAAATGCAAAAAAGCAGTCCTACATATTTGTTTAATATGCGCTTTGAATGACATATCCTGATCAAAAATGACTCCAAGATTTCTCACAGTATTACTAGAGGTCAGGGTAATGCCATCCAGAGTAAGGATCTGGTTAGACACCATGTTTCTAAGATTTGTGGGGCCAAGTACAATAACTTCAGTTTTATCTGAGTTTTAAAGCAGGAAATTAGAGGTCATCCATGTCTTTATGTCTGTAAGACAATCCTGCAGTTTAGCTAATTGGTGTGTGTCCTCTGGCTTCATGGATAGATAAGGCTGGGTATCATCTGCGTAACAATGAAAATTTAAGCAATACCGTCTAATAATACTGCCTAAGGGAAGCATGTATAAAGTGAATAAAATTGGTCCTAGCACAGAACCTTGTGGAACTCCATAATTAACTTTAGTCTGTGAAGAAGATTCCCCATTTACATGAACAAATTGTAATCTATTAGACAAATATGATTCAAACCACCGCAGCGCAGTGCCTTTAATACCTATGGCATGCTCTAATCTCTGTAATAAAATTTTATGGTCAACAGTATCAAAAGCAGCACTGAGGTCTAACAGAACAAGCACAGAGATGAGTCCACTGTCTGAGGCCATAAGAAGATCATTTGTAACCTTCACTAATGCTGTTTCTGTACTATGATGAATTCTAAAACCTGACTGAAACTCTTCAAATAGACCATTCCTCTGCAGATGATCAGTTAGCTGTTTTACAACTACCCTTTCAAGAATTTTTGAGAGAAAAGGAAGGTTGGAGATTGGCCTATAATTAGCTAAGATAGCTGGGTCAAGTGATGGCTTTTTAAGTAATGGTTTAATTACTGCCACCTTAAAAGCCTGTGGTACATAGCCAACTAACAAAGATAGATTGATCATATTTAAGATCGAAGCATTAAATAATGGTAGGGCTTCCTTGAGCAGCCTGGTAGGAATGGGCTCTAATAAACATGTTGATGGTTTGGATGAAGTAACTAATGAAAATAACTCAGACAGAACAATCGGAGAGAAAGAGTCTAACCAAATACCAGCATCACTGAAAGCAGCCAAAGATAACGATACGTCTTTGGGATGGTTATGAGTAATTTTTTCTCTAATAGTTAAAATTATGTTAGCAAAGAAAGTCATGAAGTCATTACTAGTTAAAGTTAATGGAATACTCAGCTCAATAGAGCTCTGACTCTTTGTCAGCCTGGCTACAGTGCTGAAAAGAAACCTGGGGTTGTTCTTATTTTCTTCAATTAGTGATGAGTAGAAAGATGTCCTAGCTTTACGGAGGGCTTTTTTTATAGAGCAACAGACTCTTTTTCCAGGCTAAGTGAAGATCTTCTAAATTAGTGAGACTCCATTTCCTCTCCAACTTACGGGTTATCTGCTTTAAGCTACGAGTTTGTGAGTTATACCACGGAGTCAGGCACTTCTGATTTAAAGCTCTCTTTTTTAGAGGAGCTACAGCATCCAAAGTTGTCTTCAATGAGGATGTAAAACTATTGACGAGATACTCTATCTCACTTACAGAGTTTAGGTAACTACTCTGCACTGTGTTGGTATATGGCATTAGAGAACAAAGAAGGAATCATATCCTTAAACCTAGTTACAGCGCTTTCTGAAAGACTTCTAGTGTAATGAAACTTATTCCCCACTGCTGGGTAGTCCATCAGAGTAAATGTAAATGTTATTAAGAAATGATCAGACAGAAGGGAGTTTTCAGGGAATACTGTTAAGTCTTCTATTTCCATACCATAAGTCAGAACAAGATCTAAGATATGATTAAAGTGGTGGGTGGACTCATTTACTTTTTGAGCAAAGCCAATAGAGTCTAATAATAGATTAAATGCAGTGTTGAGGCTGTCATTCTCAGCATCTGTGTGGATGTTAAAATCGCCCACTATAATTATCTTATCTGAGCTAAGCACTAAGTCAGACAAAAGGTCTGAAAATTCACAGAGAAACTCACAGTAACGACCAGGTGGACGATAGATAATAACAAATAAAACTGGTTTTTGGGACTTCCAATTTGGATGGACCAGACTAAGAGTCAAGCTTTCAAATGAATTAAAGCTCTGTCTGGGTTTTTGATTAATTAATAAGCTGGAATGGAAGATTGCTGCTAATCCTCCGCCCCGGCCCGTGCTACGAGCATTCTGACAGTTAGTGTGACTCGGGGGTGTTGACTCATTTAAACTAACATATTCATCCTGCTGTAACCAGGTTTCTGTAAGGCAGAATAAATCAATATGTTGATCAATTATTATATCATTTACCAACAGGGACTTAGAAGAGAGAGACCTAATGTTTAATAGACCACATTTAACTGTTTTAGTCTGTGGTGCAGTTGAAGGTGCTATATTATTTTTTCTTTTTGAATTTTTATGCTTAAATAGATTTTTGCTGGTTATTGGTAGTCTGGGAGCAGACACCGTCTTTACGGGGATGGGGTAATGAGGGGATGGCAGGGGGAGAGAAGCTGCAGAGAGGTGTGTAAGACTACAACTCTGCTTCCTGGTCCCAACCCTGGATAGTCACGGTTTGGAGGATTTAAGAAAATTGGCCAGATTTCTAGAAATGAGAGCTGCTCCATCCAAAGTGGGATGGATGCCGTCTCTCCTAACAAGACCAGGTTTTCCCCAGAAGCTTTGGCAATTATCTATGAAGCCCACTTCATTTTTTGGACACCACTCAGACAGCCAGCAATTCAAGGAGAAGATGCGGCTAAACATGTCACTCCCGGTCCGATTGGGGAGGGGTCCAGAGAAAACTACAGAGTCCGACATTGTTTTTGCAAAGTTACACACCGATTTAATGTTAATTTTAGTGACCTCCAATTGGCGTAACCGGGTGTCATTACTGCCGACGTGAATTACAATCTTACCAAATTTACGCTTAGCCTTAGCCAGCAGTTTCAAATTTCCTTCAATGTCGCCTGCTCTGGCCCCCGGAAGACAATTGACTATGGTTGCTGGTGTCGCTAACTTCACATTTCTCAAAACAGAGTCGCCAATAACCAGAGTTTGATCCTCGGCGGTGTGTCGTCGAGTGGGGAAAAACGGTTCGAGATGTGAACGGGTTGGCGGTGTACACGGGGCTTCTGTTTAGGGCTACGCTTCCTCCTCACAGTCACCCAGTCAGCCTGCTTTCCCGGCTGCTCGGGATCTGCCAGGGGGTAACTAACGGCGGCTAAGCTACCTGGGTCCACACCGACTACAGGGGCCTGGCTAGCTGTAGAATATTCCACGGTGCGGAGCCGAGTCTCCAATTCGCCCAGCCTGGCCTCCAAAGCTACGAATAAGCTACACTTATTACAAGTACCGTTACTGCTAAAGGAGGCCGAGGAATAACTAAACATTTCACACCCAGAGCAGAAAAGTGCGGGAGAGACAGGAGAAGCCGCCATGCTAAATCGGCTAAGAGCTAGTAGCTACGCTAAGCTAGCGGATTCCTAAAAACACGCAAAGTGAATAATGTGTAAATAATTTAGAGGTGATTCAGCAGAAGGAGTGCTTTAGTTAAGGCACGTAAAGATTACACTGGGAAACAAATCGTAATCTAGATAACTAGATCAATCTACACTCAACAAAAATATAAATGCAACACTTTTTGTTTTGCTCCCATTTTGTATGAGATGAACTCAAAGATCTAAAACTTTTTCCACATACACAATATCACCATTTCCCTCAAATATTGTTCACAAACCAGTCTAAATCTGTGATAGTGAGCACTTCTCCTTTGCTGAGATAATCCATCCCACCTCACAGGTGTGCCATATCAAGATGCTGATTAGACACCATGATTAGTGCACAGGTGTGCCTTAGACTGCCCACAATAAAAGGCCACTCTGAAAGGTGCAGTTTTATCACACAGCACAATGCCACAGATGTTGCAAGATTTGAGGGAGCGTGCAATTGGCATGCTGACAGCAGGAATGTCAACCAGAGCTGTTGCTCGTGTATTGAATGTTCATTTCTCTACCATAAGCCGTCTCCAAAGGCGTTTCAGAGAATTTGGCAGTACATTCAACCAGCCTCACAACCGCAGACCAGATGTAACCACACCAGCCCAGGACCTCCACATCCAGCATGTTCACCTCCAAGATCGTCGGAGACCAGCCACTCGGACAGCTGCTGGAACAATCGGTTTGCATAACCAAAGAATTTCTGCACAAACTGTCAGAAACCGTCTCAGGGAAGCTCATCTGCATGCTCATCGTCCTCATCGGGGTCTCGACCTGACTCCAGTTCGTCGTCGTAACCGACTTGAGTGGGCAAATGCTCACATTCGCTAGTGTTTGGCACGTTGGAGAGGTGTTCTCTTCATGGATGATGCGAAGGAGATGTGTTGCACTGCATGAGGCAAATGGTGGTCACACCAGATACTGACTGGTATCCCCCCCAATAAAACAAAACTGCACCTTTCAGAGTGGCCTTTTATTGTGGGCAGTCTAAGGCACACCTGTGCACTAATCATGGTGTCTAATCAGCATCTTGGTATGGCACACCTGTGAGGTGGGATGGATTATCTCAGCAAAGGAGAAGTGCTCACTATCACAGATTTAGACTGGTTTGTGAACAATATTTGAGGGAAATGGTGATATTGTGTATGTGGAAAAAGTTTTAGATCTTTGAGTTCATCTCATACAAAATGGGAGCAAAACCAAAAGTGTTGCGTTTATATTTTTGTTGAGTGTAACTGCACAGATTAAACAGCTAACAGATACAGAAAAACACCGCTGTGCTCCGGAACAGGAAGTGATACAATACCGCAATGAGAGCCAACCACCAGTAGCTGGTGGTTGGCTCTCACTGTGTCCCTGCACCCCAGGGTGCCAGCCTTATCTCACGACGCCCTGCTTGTGGTGCCAGTGCCTGCATGCTCACCTCAATAATGCACTCTGTTTTTGATGTGATTCTGGTTTTTCTGATTCCTGTTTCTTCAGCTTGGTAAAACTTTGTAAAAGCCTTGTAACTTAGAATGGCCTAAAGAGTGGTCTGCTTATGGTTTCTTCTTCAGCATCATCAGAGGGTGTTTTTCCTTACTACTGTCACCTGTGTGCTTGCTCAGGGTGGTTGGTAGGGTTAGACCTTACTCGTGTGAAGCACCTTGAGGCCGATTTTTTGTGAATTGGTGCTGTATAAATAAAACAAATTAAATTAAATAAAAAATCATTGCCTTTTTTATGTGTATATGCATATCATAAATTTTTTTACACCCTAATATCGTTATCTGTCTCCCCCACCGCCACAAACAAAACAAAAAAATCTGTATTTGTTGGACTGAGAAGTAATGAGAAGTAATTACCCAGAGACTTAGCTTCACATTTTGGCACTGTGCTGTTGTTTTGCTGCAAACCTGGCCTGAGACATAAAACCTTAACGCCAAAGGCCACAGACAGACGGGAAGAAAATGCTTCTTTTTTTTTTCTTTCCACACATGAATGTGTCCAATAAAAACAACCAAGAGAATATAGAGAACACAGAAGCCTTAGTGTATGTGTGTTGTTTATGTGACTAGAAAAATGTAGGCAACACGATTTAAAACCCGCAAGATGGTTTTAATGTTATTCAAACGTCTTTTAGTTACTTATGAAAATTGCTCTTAGGCACTTGCCAAGTGTTGTGAATGAAGTGACCAGACTGTACATCACGCGATCATGACCGCAGAGTGCCATACCAGAGTCCCCTCTCAGGCTGGCTTCACACATGGACACACACAGCTGCTCAAGCCAGTGGAGTCTCAGACAGAGAGTGGGGTCTATTTGCGGACAGCGAGGACAAATATGCATTTTATTTTCATTCCCACCGCTAGTTCAAACAATATGGTAATGCCTGCTTTTCCAGAGTTCTAGAGTATGTGAGGCCAAACACTACAGCGTTCCGAACTGGACTGTGAAAAGCCTCAAACTACAGTGCACCATCGAGGTTGAGGAAAAAGTGATAGAAAGGGATATGGTCATAAAAAGGGATGGGGTCATAACAGGTAACATAAAGGGCCTATCTTTACGATCTATAGTGTATGGACTAAACAAGTGATAAGCTCTGATGGTCTCAGATGAAGCCCACCCAGAAGAAGAAAATCTTGCACTTCCTTGACTGGCCACTTGAGACTTTTTCCAAAAGCGAGCAGGTTCCCCTTCATGCCCATGTTAAAATGGGCAATTTTAGAACAGAAATAAACATGTTTACATCCTGATACAAATAACTCTTTTGGTCTCTATAGCTAGTTTCCCCCCTCAACACTTCTTTTTTAAGAGGTTTTAAGCCATAAAGTACTGCAAGATTAGGGGTGTGGTCACTTTGAGCGACACACCAAAGCAAACATTTATGAGAACCACCGCATAGTCCTCAGAAATATGATTTAATAAACACCTGAGGTTAGCCTGTTAGCTTAGCTGGTACGGAGTAAAAACCAGGGGCATGTTTATGCTTCTTTCGTCACACAACGGAGCCACCCAAGCTTTGCTTCTTTACCTGGTGATGTCCAAAGACATTCCAGAAAGAGCCATGAAGGTGCAGGTTTTCTTTGCAACTGCTGACTCCAGCAGGTGATTTCACTGATAAACATCACCATCAGTTAAATTAATCCTTTTGGTGATCTTAGTCTGTACAGAGAAATATTGTCACATCTCCTTACTTGTACTGTTGGTGATCCTTGGTACTGCGAGTCTTTGCCATGAAGCGCTCAGCTAGTTTCTCTAAGTTTCTGGAATATTCCATTTCAATCTCTGCCTTCTTTCTGAAGAAGTCCTGGAGGTCCTGCAGTAGCTGCACCCTCATTTCCGTCTGCTGGTCCAGACATTTCTGCTGTTCCACCAGCTGGGTCCGGATCTCTAAGGAAAAATAAAGAAAGCAAACAAAAATGAGGACAAAGCAAGAACAGTTACAAGATCGCGATGTCTATACTGTCTTCTCTTTTTTAGTCTAATTTTGACAGAGTGTGAGGTTCCTTTCTTGAGCAAATGATCTTTAAGTAAGTGGAAATTTTGGAAAGTGAGAATAAATTATACAAATCAAATCTGTCAATCAGCACATCAACTTTACAAATATAAAGTTTACCCCGGGGAAAAATAAAAACAATTGGTGTAGCAAAAATAATTTAAAAATTGGTAAGTTACAATGACACACACAAACACACACATGCGCACAACACAGTATATTACCACTTGATTATGAGTCTTTCAAATGCTCTGAGACAGATGGAGTCTCAGCAACGCTGGTCTCAGTAGTTTCATTAAAGGTCCAATTATCTCCAGAATGAATGGAACCCGATTCCCATCACACACAAGGTTACAGCACGAAGGAGAATACATGGCCATGCAGTGCACATAAACATACACTCACTAACGCCTGTAACACAAAACTCAAGCCATTTCAGAAAGCACAGTGGCGACACCGGGTCTCATTAAAACAAGCTGCATGTGGAGGTATAGTATCCTCTGTGGTGTTTTTCTTTTTGAGAAATCAAAGCTGTCAGAATGTCTCACACACACACACACACACACACACACACACACACACACACACACACACACACACACACACACACACACACACACACACACACTTTCCTCTGCGTGTCCTGTCTGGTCGAGGTTTTGAATATTAGATTTCTACTAATAGAAGGTAGTTTGGGCCAGACATCGTCCGCACAGGAAACAGACTAATGAGGTGATTTAAAGTCACACGGACAGACACCAATAGAGACGCACAACAATTATCTGTCATCTTAAAGGCAGAAAATACAAAGGCTACAACACGCCTTCACAAAACTATACGTATAACTCACAAAACGTCACGTTAAAAAGTTCATGGCTCACAATGTCTAAGCCACAAACAATAGAACACAACAGTAACAAGGTTGTTTCTTCAATGATAAAGTTTAATGTGCATTATATTTTTCGCCAGTTTAGAGATAAAGGAGTAATAATATCTAAACTCTTATTAAACACAAAATTTTTACCACACTTTGACAAACGCTTCAAATCTCACATGAAGTGTTCTAAACTGGTTCATTCTAACAAATCAAACATGCTCTGACTGTTCATACACCACGCAAGGCTGTTGACTTGCCATTGGACCCACTCGGGATCATTTTTCCACTGTGATGCACTGGCATTATGATCAAAAAATACAAAGCAATCAACATCACATGAGGTGTGTCTGTGCATTACTGGTCAGAATTATTGGCACACCTGAATTCTAAGAACAGAATATGATCATAAATGAAAGGAAATGAACCAATTTTCATAATCATAATGTTTAACAAAATGTCCAAAGTTACTGAACAACAAATTTTTTTTCATTTAGTACGACCCCATTTCCAATGAAGTTGGGACGTTGTGTAAAATGTAAATAAAAATACGAAAAAAATACGATTTGCAAATCCTCTTCAACCTATATTCAATAGAATATACCACAAAGATAAGATATTTAATGTTCAAACTGATAAAATTTATTGTTTTTGTGCAAATATTTGCTCATTTTGAAATGGATGCCTGCAACACATTTCAAAAAAGTTGAGACGGGGCAACAAAAGACTGGGAAAGTTGACGAATGCTCAAAGAACACCTAATTGGAAACAGGTGAGTGTCATGACTGGGTATAAAGGGAGCATCCCCAAAAGACTCAGCCATTCACTAGCAAAGATGGGGCAAGGATCACCACCTTGTGAACAACTGCGTGAAAAAAAATAGTCCAACAGTTTAAGAACAATGTTTCTCAACATTCAATTGCAAGGAATTTAGGGATTCCATCATCTACAGTTCATAATATAATCAGAAGATTCAGAAAATCTGGAGAACTTTCTACACGCAAGTGGCAAGGCCAAAAACCAACATTGAATGCCCATGACCTTCGATCCCTCAGGTGGCACTGCATTAAAAACCGACATCATTGTGTAAAGGACATTAACCGCTTGGGCTCAGGAACATTTCAGAAAACCATTGTCAGTTAACGCAGTTCCTCGCTACATCCACAAGCGCAGGTTAAAACTCTACCATGCAAAGCGAAAGCCATTCATCAACATCCAGAAACGTCACTGCCTTCTCTGGGCCCAAGCTCATTTGAAATGGACAGACACAAAGTGGAAAAGTGTGCTGTGGTCTGATGAGTCCACGTTTCAAATTGTTTTTGGAAATCATGAACGTCGTGTCCTCTGGACAAAAGAGGAAAAAGACCATCCAGATTGTTACCAGTGCAAAGTTCAAAAGCCAGCATCTGATGGTATGGGGGTGTGTTAGTGCCCATGGCATGGGCAACTTACACATCTGTGATGGCACCATCAATGCTGAAAGGTACATCCAGGTTTTGCAGCAACACATGCTGCCATCCAAGCAACGTCTTTTTCAGGGACGTCCCTGCTTATTTCAGCAAGACAATGCCAAGCCACATTCTGCACGTGTTACAACAGCACGGCTTCGTTGTAAAAGAGTGCAGGTACTAGACTGGCCTGCCTGCAGTCCAGACCTGCTGCCCATTGAAAATGTGTGGCGCATTATGAAGCGCAAAATATGACAACGGAGACCACGGACTGTTGAACAACTGAAGTCGTACATCAAGCAACAATGAGAAAGAATTCCACCTACAAAGCTTCAACAGTTGGTGTCCTCAGTTCCCAAATGCTTATTGAGTGTTGTTAGAAGGAAAGGTGATCCAACACAGTAGTACACATACCACTGTCCCAGCTTTTTTGAAACATGTTGCAGGCATCCATTTCAAAATGAGCAAATATTTGCACAAAACCAATAAAGTTTATCAGTTTGAACATTAAATATCTTGTCTTGTGGTGTATTCAACTGAATATAGGTTGAAGAGGATTTGCAAATCATTGTATTCTGTTTTCAATTTACATTTTATACAACATCCCAACTTCATTGGAATTGGGGTTGTTACAATAAAACTTGTCAAGTAGAAACTGTATGTATTTATGTTGTTTCTGAATACCTTTGGACATTTTATTAAATATTCTGGTGACACAAAATTGGTTTAAATGCAGCTACCACTAAATACACTAGTTACAGTTCAGCAAAACACAAACATGACTAAGACATGATTTGTGCCTCCGAAACATCATAGGATATTAAGTGGATAAAAAGAACAATTTCACCAAATTTTACATGGTGCATTTGTCTTATTTCCCAAGGTTTTTTTGCAGCAGTAATAATAACTCTGGCATGTTAACGAACTGTAAAGATGAGTCATTCTGAATGAATGAAATAAAATTCAGTCTTCCCAACCTGACGCAAAATGAATATCGTCATTAACATGGAAGCAAAGCCAACTGAAACACTTGACAAGCAAATTTGACAACAACAAATATATTTGCAAAAAGCTGAATGATCCATGAAAGCTTTTGTGGGAGCTAATCAATTGCTCTGGACTTGTGGCCAATCCTCTGCTGGAATGCTTCCAGTGAAGTTGTGCATATGCACAGGCACATGCATCTGTGCTTTGCACAATAATCAAATGTTCATGGGCATAATGTTAAAGTCTCACATGGGGGGGGGGGGGGGGTGTTAGGGTTAGGGGGGGGGGGGTGATTCCGTGACATATTGAACATGATTAATATGAAGAAAATGAATGCAGCCTGCCTGATTGAGAATTTCAGAGTTGTTTAAGTATGGTTTAGGTCTGAATGATTGCATGACTGGGGTTACTCAGAACATTCCTGCACCAGGCTGTGCAGATTTGTTGTAGTACATGTGTGACAGTGGCTTTAGGTTTTTAAATACAAGCAAGGACTGAGTAATGGCTCATCGTTATTGTTGAGTCTGTGTGCCAAATAAATTCATTCATTCATTCATTCATCGCAGCCATTACGTCTCAAGCACAGATGTCCATAGATAAAATAAAGGTTAGACAGAGAGATCAAACCATCAACAACAAGAGTCAGATGCTAATAAAAACTGGAGACCACTGACAAAGTCCAAAAAGGGAACTCGGGTGGGTTGAAAATGACTAAGTTTATGAGTCTGTTTTTATAATGAGGAACTTTGCAAGTCCTTCCATCTCCAGAGGATGTGGGAATTAAAATAAATTAACAATGGCATGACCACAAAGGAGCTTACCGGATCACTGAACACAGTCACAGTCATGACTGACATGGAACCTTATTAATCATTCATTTTCCAAGTCAAACACTGAACAGTCCTGCTGCAGACTCAAACTGAAGGATGAGTGAGATAATGCTACAAACACTGTCCAAGGTCACAGTACTGCTTCCAGAAGTAAGTATTCAAGTTAGAAACTCACATTTCATCATATTATTTAATAATTTTTTCACTGACAAGAACATAAAACCAATTCTAAATTTGAAAATGCATATTTTCCTCTCTTATTTTCACATCCAAAATATTCTGAAGTCGATGGTCAGCCAGTGGAGCGTGCATGGAGAAAACAAGACAATAAAACATCCCTACAATGACAAGACAACTTTTGCAAAAACAGCTATTGCTCAATTAATGTATTTAAATTTAGAAGAAAAAAAAAAAAAAGCCAATTTCAGTGTAAAAAATAACCTGGAGAAAATGTCACTTTCAGGTGGCAGTGAGGTACTAAGTGTGTTGAGTTGTTTATCTTGTTTGACTTTTTTAAAGATTATGTGCTCTCAAAGCTACACAAAGGGGAAAAAAAGAATGAAAGGCAAAAACATGGGTTTACTGCACGCTTGCTTACAGCTACACAGCTTTCCTTCATGGCACTGATACTTTATCTGTATTGTTAGTTGTAGTCAAGTTTGTGACTCAGAAAAACAGCCATTTGAGAATCTCGACCTTCGTGTTTAATTAACAGTTTCACGAATATTTCGAGAGCTGTTTGTGTCTTACCTCATGTGGAATACCACAATACCTTGATGTGTGACTCCTCTGTCAACGCGCATTTCTAACATGGCACTAAGATGACTGTGATCTTCCGTGGAGAATGTTCCTCTACTGTTACATGAAGCATTCCTGCCACTCTGAGGTCATCTGTATGGTAAACACGTGTGAAGCCTCTGTGCTGAGGGATTTAGGTGTGGGGAGAAAGACTCAGCACATCAAAGCCCTCTGTGATCCCTTTCAAATTGTTGAGCTGAGGAGGAGATGCAAACACCTGTGCGCGGTGTTGAATAATGACATTGCACAATACAAAAAATAAAGTGTAGCGATGAATAGTGGTATAGATACGGACAATGAGTAAGCCCTGTGTCATCTTTGTGTTGACCGGTTTGAACCATAGCATGCCTGATGTTTCAGAAGTGGATGTTGCCATTTTGGAGGTCATGCTGCATACTTCCCATAACCCCATTCATAGTAACAAATTTGTCCAAAGTTGCAATTCAGAATGGTATCAGATTTGCCAGACGGGGCAGTTCTATCTGCCTTGTAAGCAGGATGGGATATGGCACACAATGTTGACCTCCACAGGGAGGAACTGGGCCTCAGCATAAACAAACAAACAAACAAATAAATAAATAAATAAAAACTACTCACTGTTTGCCAGATGGCTGAAAATGCAACTTATATTTTTCCCTGGAAGCAACCGTATTCTCTTGCACTGATCCCGACTACGAATCAATCCATCTAAGTAGCAGTTCAGTTTCAGTGTCAGCATGCTTTTCCAAGTGAAGCAATGTCCCCCTTGATGTGTGCCATAAAAGACTACAAGCTTTCAGAGAGCTTCCGCAGTTTCTACTAGTTGATTGCAGTCTAACAACAGCTATCTGGGACATGCTGAACCACATCAGTACCAGGGCTGCAGTTCCACATGTGGGGAGGCTCTACAGCACCACCTGAAACAGCAAAGAAAGCCTGCGGGGGGTACCCTGGCCCACCATCTGCTTCAGATCTAGAATTTGGAGCTGGATGCACTGCACATGCATTTTCTGAAGGCTGGATAAAAGATAAATACCATCAAAGGTAATAATGAAATGGCCAGTCTGCAGTGAACAGAGCACTGCTTTTAATTACAGCCACAGCAGGACCACATACTGAAAAGAAATTAGCAACTACAGCATGCCACCTTCTAACATTTTAAGAATATTTTGACATCCTAAAAAACAGGGTTAGCAGCACTATTAGTAATTTTGTTGTAAGACAAATGGTTATCATGGCATTACTTATACAAATAAAAAAAACATATTCATTCAAAGAGCTACACTGTAATAGATGGGTCTAAAATGTTCCTAATTCCCCATCGGTCCTATCGGCAACTTGTACCCATAATCCAGAAAAGGATAGCTGCACGCACTTACAGATGGAATGCAATGCTATGTGGCCCAAAAACAGGGTGTGGAACCTAGTAATGTAATTATACATTTCATTTCGTTTTCATTTCATTTATTTATATACCGCCAAATCACAACAAAGTCGCCTCAATGCGCTTCACACAAATAAAAAAAATCAGGTATTAGAAAGACAACAAATACAGTACAATTTAACAGCATTAAGCAACAAGAAAAACAAAAGAAATACCAAGGTGATCGCCAGCCACCAGCCCCAGGCCTCAGCAAAAGACCCAGAATCTAAATAAAGTTGAGGCCACAGCCCGCAGCCCACTTCCTAATAAAATGAATTAAAATATTAAAAAGCATAGTAACATACTATGCCAGTATGCTAGCCATACGAAAGAGAAAATAACTGCGTCTCAAGTGTGGACTTGCAAGTCTCCACAGAACCCGGCTGTTTTAAAGACGCAGGGAGTTCATTCCACGGAACAGGGGCACGATAATTATGCATGTAAATATTGAAAGAAAAAAAAAAATCAGAGGTTATCAACACAGTTCAACAACGATATAATGTACAGTGTCCACAGTATTGTAAGTGGGTCTGTTGTAAAAATCCTGACTGATAAATGGGCCAAAAGCTCATAGGGTGAGGAAACATGGTACACAATTATATACAGATCAATTTTGGAATGACCCGGATAAGGCAATCGCAAGTTACAGCACTGAAATGCATACATGACGAATTGACAGATGTATGCACAGATGGCCAAAGATTCTATGTCCCTCTTCCCGGCATGGCAGGTGAAGGTTAATAAAATATGGGGGCCTACATGAAGTAGTTCAAAGGGACAGTCAAAAGTCATAATAGTTTTGTACAAATTTGCATATGAGAGCTACTACTCGCATTGTGAGGGAGCATCAGTTTTGAGGCACATTTTCTTGAGCTTTCTTGAACTGGAAAAAGGAGGACACTCATGTATCACTTGGCTGGGGCAGATCGATGGCTACTTTGAGGAGGTGGGGATGGACTGGCGGTCTGCCTCTGTGGTTGCTAATCAGGCCGTTTTTTTGTTCATCTGGAAGATGTGGTCATTTCTGTATAACCTGCATCAGTAGAAAGTCTATGAAATCCCACTGACATATATTTAGCTTGAAATTTTTACCACCCATAAATTTATATTCATAAGACTCCACACAATTCTGTTGTACTGGGGATAGAAACTGTATCGTGGCAATGCTGCAGGCTCCACACATGCACATACAGAGAAAAACAAGTTATACAGCTTCATTACTTGCAGAAAGCTTCTTGCTGGGCTTCTGCTTGTCTTCACCCAACACTTACGCTTGTGTGTGACTCAGTGTTCACTTCTTATCTCAATAATGAGACAGGACATGCTATATATAACTCTGCCTTAGTGTAACTTCAGAATCTGGTAAACAAGTTCTTGTTACGAGTCGTGTACCTTTATACGAGGTCTATTAGAAAAGTATCCGACCTTATTATTTTTTTCAAAAACCATATGGATTTGAATCACGTGTGATTGCGTCAGACAAGCTTGAACCCTCGTGCGCATGCGTGAGTTTTTCCACGCCTGTCGGTTGCGTCATTCGCCTGTGAGCAGGCTTTGGGTGAGGAGTGGTCCACCCCCTCGGCGGATTTTCATTGTCAGAAAATGGCGGAATGATTTGGGCTTTTTTTCCATCAGAATTTTTTAAGAAACTGTTAGAGACTGGCAGCTGGAAACCATTAGAAAAATTTATCTGGCTTTCGGTGAAAATTTTACGGGCTTCACAGAAAATAAGGTCTGTTACTACAACTTTAAGTACGGCTTTAAGGACGCTCGGCGCGCCGAGCTCCGTGCCGCCATCGAGAGCCACAAACCACCGAATCATTTCTAAACGGATGGCTCTGTGGAGCCGGGACCGTCGTTTGCACTTTCTCTGGTTATCACAAGACCTGGACATCAACCATTTTCCGGCAGATTTCACTTTTAACAAGAGATTTTGTCATGGAAAGCCAAGCGGAGGCTTCGCGCGTCACGACCGATTTGCTGATGGAGCGAGACAAAGGAACACCTCCATTTTGGTCTCAAAGGACGGCTTTGAGATGGGGTTCAGACAGCTGTCGGTGGTTTTTCCATCGAGTGATTATCCGAGAAATTGTGGATGTGCCTGGACATCTACTGGACACTAACCCTACTGCTGGAATGACTTTGTATCAAATGAGAGGTTACTTAGAGAGACTAAGATGAGGAATATAGTTTGCATTGCGAGGGAGCATCAGCTGCAATATTTTGGCCATGTGGCCCACTTCTCTGTGCACAATCCAGCATTCCAGATGCCTGAGTCTTGAGGACCCCAGTAGGTGGGGAAGCTCAAGGGGACGCCCAAGTTTTACCTGGCTGAGGCAGGTAGATGGTTATTTTAGAGATGTGGGAATGGGCTGCTTGTCTGCCTGGGTGGTTGCCATCTAGGACAAAAAGTGGTACCGTTTTATTGTGGATGTGGCAAAAGTGCAGCATCAGTGCATGTTCCCAGACATGTGATTTGGAATATGAAAATGTGGAAAATTACCTAAAACTGTCACTTCCAAATACTCTACTGCAGGGTTTTTCAAAGTGTGGGAGAGTCAGCGCCACCTCAAAAAACAAATGACCAGCTGCAACCCCACCCCGTCCACGACACACATACACACAAATTCAACATCTTTGTGTGTTTCTTTCTATTCTTTTACACATCTTAAGCACATTTTAAAGTTATTTGTGCATTTTAAGGAACTATATGCATTTACACATTTTACAGCTTTTGCAAACATTTTAAACATGTTTTTAAAAGAACTTTCTAGTCTTTCACACATTTTACACCCTTTTCAAACATTTTAAACATGTTTTTAAAGATTTATTTTTATCTTTTGTCACATTTTAAACATCATTTTTTTAAACATTTAAACATCTGTGTGTTTTTAAATGTCTTTGGCGTAACTAACACATTTTAACATAAACAATATTAATTCAAACAGGGATGGGTATTGATAAGATTTTATCAATATCTATGCCATTATCGATTCAGCTTATCAATCAAATTCCTTATCAACGCCCTTATCAATGCCTCCTGTGAATTTTCTATGGACTAAAAGTAGGCTTTACAGGTTTACAGGTACAGTCTTTTTTTTGTCAATAACATTTTATTGAGTCTTAAAGTAAATTAGTATGAAATTGATCACTGGATCCTTAAACTCTGGACATAAATAAAAAATAAACAAAATGTGTAGTTTTTCTCAAAAAAATTTCCTTTCAGACATTAATGGCATGAATCTAACTCCATACCTCTGAGCTGAGCTCTTGCAGCCGGCTGTATGCAAGTCAACATCAATGTAATTCATAAAGAATGCAGGACATCTCATTTTGGGAGGAAAAAAACATTTTAGACTGTTGTCTGTCTTACAATGTTTGCAAAGAGGTGTCATTTGATTTAAAATGGTGATTCACTTTGAAGTTGTTAATTCCGGCCGGACTCTAACTTGACTCGGATCATTTGGAGCTCTGCGATCGGAACGGAGGACAATTCTCGTTTCTTGCCCGCAACAAAAATCCCAGTTAGTGACATTAATCCTCACAAAAGTGACTCACGATTGACATTTTTAAATGGCTTTGAGAGGGGTTAAGAAGCGAACTTGCCTCTTCTGAAAAACAGAGAAGAAATGAACCAACGAAGCAGTGGGTTGGAGCACTGCTTCCTTGCTTCAAGGTTCAAGAACAGTCACTGCAGAAGCGGTTGATTACAGACCTGCTGCAGGGTCTGTAATCAACATAAAGAAATGATCATTTTCCCAATAAAACACCTTCAAAAACAACGGCCGCTGTAAAGGACCAATAAGGGAATAGTTAAGAAAAAAGGCTATTGATGTCGGTGGATCAAATATTTCTTAACGAACCTCGATACCCATCCCCTGTGCCCCCCTGAAGAGCTCTCGCACATCTCACAGTTTGAAAACCACTGCTTTACTGTATGTCTGAGTGACACCCCGCCTCACAGCCTATGACTGCTGGAATAGGCTCCAGCTCCCCATGACCCTTATTTGGAGTAAGCAACTGAAGATGTGTGTGTGTGTCTGAATGTCTTTATTGGAAATATACTCTGCTATAGCATCATAAAGACAGTGACAGTGATCCCGCCCCTCTCCTCTCCCACACCGAACCAAACAAAACAAAAAAAAAGTTGAGGAAACAGGGGTATGACTTGAGGAACTTCAGGTATTGGCTAAAAAGCCAATTATATAAAGCATTTACCAAGATGCATCTACAATGCTGTCAATTTAACTAAACTGGTTTATCTCAAAATATGACAAAACTGGCAATGCTGACATCTTTACATCTGACTGACATGTTAGCTGTATCCAAAACCACAGAGAGCTGCGCTCCAGTGGAATTACTGCAGGACTACTGCAATCCAGAGAATGTGTTAAATTAGGATGGAAACCATTCTGTCTTGTAATCCACTGCTGCTTCCACACAATTGTAAACTGAACTAATGTTCTCCAGGATATTAAAGGAACCAATACAACCCAGTGCTGCTCATTTAAATTTCACAGCCCAGCATATCTAGTAAAATGTGCTACAGCTGATCTCTGCAGTGGTCCACAATGATGGTGAGAAGAAGACTATGAGCTGCTGTTAGCGTACGCAAAGTGTTTCCTCTGCTGCCGGGATACATACGAAGGAAATGAATTCCTCTTCCACATCAGTAAATTGTTCTTGCAAGCAAAAGCGCACAGGAGAAAGAAAGAAAGAAAGAAACAACAACAACAAAAACAAAAACACCCCACCTCTCATACATACATAAATACAGGAAATGCAGTAGTGGCTGAGATTTGAGTGTGGGTGTTTTCTTTTGGGCCCAGGAGTACTGTGGACAGCAGACCCAAAAGGGATCCAGTTCCTTCCTCAATCTCTTTGATTCGGAGACCACTCGGCCATGACAGCTGATGACTAACTGCTCAAACACACTGCAAACCAGCAGCCACAAAGTAGATGGAAAAATAAGCATTTCAATCTGGATCATTCCCCCTCAACAAGGCAGTGTTTAAGAACACAATTTCAGTAACTGAAATGTAATAATCTATGGCAAGTGGAGTCAGCTTTGCCAAAGTGCAAATGAGCCAAAAAGCCACAGTTTCTAGGGCAACACCCCCGCAGAGCAAGAGGCCTACAACAGCAGGATCAATCGCCACTGGCATTACAGTGGCCTGAAAGTGTGTGACGGAATACTGGGAGAAATAAGCACATTTTAGAGGCAGAGCTGCTGGACACTAGTCTGGTGTGTTTGTCTGGCTGTTGTTTGTGTAGCTGAATATGTGTGTGTACAGATAAGGATATATATTTTTGAGACCATATTAGCACTGAGATCATAGTAAAATCCTTTTTTGTAATGAATCGTACAAACTTCTGAGATTCAATGCATTTGTGACTCTTTACTGACTCAGGTTATGATTGTCAGAAACATGTATAGTGCACCATTAAGGCACTATACTATCACAACGGGGAACTCAACGAGCTATGGCACCGTAGAAACCAGAAAGTGCAAATCCATTTAGGGTGCGTCCAACAACTTTTTCTACATAAGGCGAATTCTATTTCTCATTATCACCTGTTCACCTACCCCTACCAAGGGATGAAAATATTCTAAGAAATAAGAACCACTACTAAATCACTGTCATGAAAAGGAAAAAAAAAAAGGGGGGGAATAACACATACAAATACAAAACATGCAGTCATGTTGCTGGTGTGATAAAAATTTCTCATATCCCTTTGTTTGAAGTGTGATTTGATAAAATCTTTGAAGTTTGAAGAGCTATGTAGCTCTACCCCTTCATCCAAAACAGAATAGGGATGACCCTCCACCCTGAGTGCTAAAAGATGGACATGGGATTAGGCCTTACTAAGTGCAAAATCTGAGCTCAAAGTAGGGTGTACAAGGGTTGGATTAAGCCACTTAGTTAGTCATGGGTGCGTTTTGGGTATAATGTGAAATAAACCAATCAGAGTGCACTTGCCACCTCCTTTCAGAGCGAGGGGAGGTAAACTGTTGCACAACACATATCATGAACGGTAGCACACACTAGGGCTGTATGATTAACCAAATTTTTATCACCATCATTGTAATATAAACATGCACAATGAATTCATCACAAACGACTGCCTAAAACACATTGAATACAACATATTTTATTTGCATACACCAAGATGCAATTTGGATTTTTGGAAGCTGGGTAGCAAGAATACAGATCTGCTTGTTTGATCTTTTGCTACGAAGCAACCAAACAAATGGAGTTAGTGACCATATATTAATAAACTACAAGATTTTTTGATTGAAAAGAAAAAAAGGGTGCCTACAACTTAAGGCAAAATAAATTGAAGATAAGGATTTGTTAATGCCAGTCAGTTTGAAATTTAATAACACTGTAATAACAAAAATAAGAACAAAAATGGGTGAGGGTTAGGGACAAATTTGCCCAAACATTTAGTATAACATAAAACATGGTTACTGTTTTAAAACATGCAGCAAAAATCTTTGCACTTTGAGCGTCTGAGGCAGATGGAAAAGCGCTATATAAACGCAGTCCATTTACCAATTATAATAAAAAAAAAAAAACTAGATTAACAGATCCATTGCCTTTAAGACATTTAAAATCCACAAGATCCCTGGAGCAAAGCCAAGTTCTGAATCCACTGAAAATGGAATCAAACTAGTTGATGGCAAAGACGGCAGGTAAGAAAAATTAGTGAATTTTCCCTCAGAACACACAGATATTAGCCACATTTGCATGTAGCTAAGAATGTTCAATAATTACAACTGAACTTGTAAATTACACATGATTGTCACACAAAGTTATAGCTCTATATTCAAACAATGTGTAATGTTTGGCAAGATTTTAACTGATAAAACCACAATTAAAATGTGCATAATAAAGACATATCTGAAGTAAAAAACTGTGCATCCAGAAAGTATGTGCAGCGCTTCACTTTTCCCGCATTTTATGTTACAGCCTTATTCAAAAATGGATGAAATTTTTTTTTTTCTCAAAATTCTACACACAATACCTCATGATGGTAATGTGAAAAAAGTTTTGGGATTTTCTTTTTTGATTTTTGCAAATTTCTTCAAAATAAAAATAAGAACTTAGAAATCACACGTATATACGAGGTCTGTCAATAAAGTAATGGTCCTTTTTTATTTTTTTCAAAAACTATATGGATTTCATTCATATGTTTTTACATCAGACATGCTTGAACCCTCGTGCGCATGTGTGAGTTTTTCCACGCGTGTCGGTGACGTCATTCGCCTGTGAGCACGCCTTGGGAAGGAGTGGTCCCGCCCCCTCATCGGATTTTCATTGTCTGGAAATGGCGGAATGAAAAGGACTTTTTTTCCCATCAGAATTTTTTCAGAAGCTGTTAGAGACTGGCACCTGGAAACCATTCGAAAAATTTATCTGGCTTTCGGTGAAAATTTTACGGGCTTCACAGAGAGGTCTGTTAAGGTCTGTTACTACAGCTTTAAGGACCCCTTTAAGGACGCTCGGCGCGCCGCGCTCCGAGCTGCGACGACGCGGCACAAGCCACCGGACCATTTCTAAACGGATGGCTCTGTGGATACGAGACCGTCGTGTGCTCTTTCTCTGGTTATCATAAGAGCTGGACATCAGCCATTTTCCGGCAGATTTCACTTTTAACAAGAGATTTTGTCATGGAAAGCCGCGCGGAGGCTTCGCGCGTAAAGACCGATTCGCTTCGGAAGCGAGACAAAGGAACACCTCCATTTCAGCGTGTCAGAGGACAAGTTTGGACATGTCTATCTTGGCTTTCAATGCTTACCAGTCCAGTAAGTATCAGTGAAATTGTGGAGAGCTGGACATTTGCCTCAAAGCTCAAAATTGAGCTCAGGTGCATCCTGTTTCCACTAATTATCCTTGAGATGTTTCTACAGCTTAATCGGAGTCCAACTGGGGCACATTTAGTTGACTGGAAATGAACTGAACTGACTGGAATGAACTGCGGCACACACCTGTTGAAGGTCCCACAGTTGACAATGCATGTGAAGTGACTGTGGGGCTGTATACACAGCAGGTAAATTAAGGACTTCGATTTTTCAAGAAACACAAACCATTAGGTTTCCATGTCAGTGTTTGAATGTAGTCGCAGAAGTAAATACTGAAATTAGAAACAATTGTGTCAGAAACCATTTTAAAAAGCAGTGAAGCTTTCAGGGTTTTCTTATTATAATTGTCTCAATGTGATCATAATAAATGTCTGAGCAAGTGGTGAGTGGTGATTAAATAATAATAATAATAATGTTAATTTTAAAAATGTCAGTGTCTCTTCACCGATGGAGCAACAAATCTATTGACTCTGCTCACTTTAATATTTCATGCTGTGAAAGACAAGAATGTGGATGGGAAAAATTTACACGTGTGTGGCTAAACATCAGAGAAAAGACAATCTGTGAGAAATATATTGATTTCCTAGCCAGATCTCAACATCTCTTTCTCATTCATCTTTAGACCATACCCAGCATGTTCAGTCTGCTGGGTTTGGTCTGAGTATGGATGCAATGCGAGTGTTTGAGATTTGAAAGCAAAAGGCGTAGAGGAGAGAAAATCTGTATTCCCCAAACTAAATCAGAAAAAAATAAATAAATAACTATACTGGACACACAGTATCTATGTCCCCATTTTTCTCCTTGCATCTAACCTGCCTTTCTGCTTTTGTCTGAAGACATTAGCAAGTGGGGAGATAAAGGGGCTAAAGCTCATATGTCAAGAAAGCCAACTTCTCATTCCCAGTGAGGTTAACCACAGGCAAAAGACTTGGCTGGGCAAGCCCACAGCCCTTGGAAGTGTTTGTTTGGGGTAACAATACTATGAAAATTTTGCGGTCAAACGGCTGAAGAGATAAATTCCTTTTAAAAGGGTGTTGCATGAGAAACATCTGGAAGTAAAATGGAGGACCTTTCATCTCTTGGAATACTTACGTCCCCTTGCCATAAAGAAATGTAAACTGAAAAACAGTGGCAGGAACTTGGATAATACAAACTTTCTAAGTTAGACCTAAAGAACAGTCGAATGGTTATGTGGCCTGCAGTGGCAAGTGTTTGAAAGGGGGGGCTGTTTTTGAGAGACTGAGGCCATCCCTCCAGACCGGTTCCATGGCAGCAGGCAGAGAAACAAGGAGAGAATACACCAACAGAAACCACACAGGAACACAACCTTCAGTTACTACCTCTTCCATGTACCTTGATCTAGAGTTCTCACCCAGTCTCTCTGTACACTGGACACTTTGGTCTCAGGGCAGAACTTACCAGCAACCTGTGATGAAGCTAGGAGCTCTTTTTTTTCCCCAGTGTGTCTGTGTCGCTCATATATTTACATTTAAGTCAACTGTAATCACTGCTGTAGAAGCAAATAAAATCTATGTATCTTTACTCTAAACTGAATCGTCAACAAACCTGTCAATCAGATTAAATTGAGCTTTTTGGTGATGATATGCCAATAAACACAAAGGTAATCAAACAAAGTTTGGTTGCCTTGACAGTAGAAATGTATAACACACAATGTATAACTCAATTCAATTAATCTAAATGAAAAAGGGAAAAAACAATAAGAAGTTTTACCAAATCACAACATAAGTCCCTCCAAGGTGCTACACATGAGTAAGGTCTAAAGCCGCGTTCACACCGGGCGCGATCAGACGCTACAAATTTGCGTGGGTCGCCAGGCGATGGACGCGCCTCCTTCGCCCGGTGTGTCTCTCTGCTTGGGTGGACTTCCGCTGCGTGCGTCATCAAATAGGAGGAGCTTCCATTCCGCTCGCCGGCTCCGGTTGTCAGTCAAGCTAACATGACAGACCTTGATCACATGGAGCGAGTTGCTGTGGAAAGCTCCCAATACAGAGAGTATCATTATTTGCTGCAGGAGCTGTGTCTGGATGACGGCCGCTTTCAGCGGTCCTTCCACCTCTGCGGGACCCAGTTTGAGGATCAACTGTCCCGTTCGCGCACGCACATGTAAAAAATTAAAAAACTCTGCTGCTTGCTGCAGCTGGCTCTTCCCCCAAAAAGCTGTCATAATTGTGTTTAGAAACCAGTCACCATTTGTTTTATTATACATCTGTGTAGTTAATTAATAAAATATTCTCTACAGATGATTCGCTCGCGCGCACGCAAAAAAAAAAAAAAAAAGAAAAGGAAAAAGCTCCGCTCCCGCTGCTGCAAGTAGGGCTGCTGCTCACTCCAAAAACTCTGTCATAATTGTGTTTAGAAACCAGTCACCATTTGCTTTATTATACAGCTGTGTAGTTAATAAGTAAAATAATCTCCAGGACGATTCGCTCGCACGTAAAATAAAAATAAAAAGAAACTCCGCTCCCCGCTGCTGTGGTGCTGCTGTTCGCTCCAAAAACTCTGTCATGATTGTGAAATAAAGGACAAAAGAGACATAAGTCCTGCTCACAGGCTGCTACCAGATACAGGACATGTTCACATCTTCAGTCAAACTCCAGACATCTCCACATCACTACATATTCAGTCCCTGATAGGTCATCGTGACGCGATGAGACGAAAAAGTTCAGATTTTTGAACTTGGGGAGGAGGGCAACGCGACGTGACACAATATCGAGCCACAAACGCGCAAAACGCTCAAAATCGCTTCACTCGCATCGCTTCACTCGCGTCCATCGCATCGCGCTGCACGGTTTGGCGCCAAAACGTGTCCTTACATACGGATTACATGGCAACCTGTGGCTGCAGTCACTGGTGCCGCGCCCGGCAATCCCAGCAGAGCAGCATCTCCACCCGCCTTCATGCCTGGCACCACAGATCCCTGCAGCTTTAGCTGCCTTCAGCTGTTTCAGTACCTTTGCAATCTGACTGATAGCAATGGTCAACGCGATTTTTTTTTCATGCAGTTTTTCAATGGATTTTGGGTAATTTGGAGGCACTGAAACAGAATCTGGTGTTAGTTTCTGCCAATCACATCACGTTTTAAGATATGAAAACGTTTCTCGTATCAAGCCTCGAAGCAAAAGCTGCAGTCTTGCACACATTTCATGAACCTGTTTTAAAAACTATGCTTTTGAAGCTGCTCAAACTTGAGTGAATGAGCAACTTTTGCATAATCCATCAATATGGAACATGCAGATTGCAAAAGACTGTGATGTGATAGAAGAAATATGAATTCAGATTCAGCACCCTGAAATGACCCTAAATCAGTTCTCAAAGTTCATGCAAGAAAAAAATATTATTATTACTATTATTATAGAATAACTGCAATTCCATATGTCAGTTTGCAGCTTGCTGTAAACTGTTTAAAGAAATAATTTGTTTCAGAATATTCTGAGTATTTTCTGAAATCTGGAGATCTGAGGTGGATTTAGCCTTTAGCTATCCACAAAGAACTGTCTACTTCAAGGTTTGTGGATGTCAGAGAGCGTTGCCACTGCAATGCAGAGCTTTCCCAGTTCCCTCCACAGTAGTGGAAGATGGCAGTTCTCTGCCATCCCCTTCATAATGCATACCATCCTAAGATGGAAAGTAAAAGCACAGTTACTTGGAGTGCATAATTTAGAGATCTTATTTTCAGATATGAAGCTGGAGTTATCCACAGGCTGGAGGATCACCTTGAGTCCCAGATGCACTTAAATATTCTGCAACAGTCTTGTCTCCAGTCTGGGAACATGCACTGATGCTGTATGTTGCTGCATCCATGATGCAATAACTGCCCCCCCGGCACCCCTGTACTGCACAGAAACCATCCAGGCAGATAACTAATCCATCCTCACTTATCCAGCTACGTAACTGTCACAGCCAGGTGAAACAACCAAGAAACCATGGCAGGAAACTGAACTATACAAATGATTTATAGATTTGGTTTTTAAAAGTATGATACTGGACTGTTTTTATTAGGCAATGCCCTGAGTTTTGGAAGACTTTAGTCTGATCTGCCACAGGTTGACAGAGTCCACTCTGTCACCCTGTTGGCTTACCTGCTTCCATTGTCTATCCATCTGTCATCACCCACAAAATCTACATAGCTGCCTTCTTATACCATCTGTCTCTCTGTGCAGCTGTCTATTCACTCAAACTATTTATACATCTGCCTTCCTTCACAGTATGTACACTACTATTTGAAAACCCTGTCCTTTTGTGTTCTTCCCACAGAATAATGTCTAAACACTAAAGCTGGGCAGGGACCAAGATCCATGGACTGAGCCAGCTGGAAACCATGCCAAATTGGGCTGACAACGTTGTCCCACAGTCAGGACACTGTGGCACCATTTGGCTTGAGTGAAATATTGAGGGGGAAAAGGGAGATGACTGTACGCAAGTACAGCTGAGGTGTCACTGACACAACCAATACACGCCTAAAAGGTAAAGGAATATATAAATTAAGCAGAAATTTCTTATTGTTGTTGTCATTAGCACAAACTATCCATTGTTCGTATATATTACAAAGCAACAATGCACTTCTTGTAGTCTTAAATTTTTTTTTTTTTTATTACGTTTTCTTGTAACTTTTAACTCAATGACACAGGTGGTATTTCCAATCAATACCAAGCAGCTCAATTCTGTTACATGCAGTGGTGGGCACAGCTAACAAAAAAGTAAGCTTCATAACCGCTAATTAGCAAACTGAAAACCTAACTTTTATAACGCGAAATCAATAAACCGCTAAAACAATTTAGCGGACGTTACAGCTAATTGCTAACTTTTAGTATTGACTCAGTACGCAGTCGGCTAAGAAGGTTTCGAGTTTAAGCACCGCGACTGTTGCTGGGTAAATTCAAAGGCAATTACAAACCCAACCGCTACACACACAAAAAAATAAAACATCATTTACTTTCAACATGCTTCCACTCAGACAATGGGCAGAAGACATGAAGCACTAAGCACCTTTCACTCATGGTTTCATTTAAAACCAACTAATTCCAGACAGTTTATCGATATTAACGGCAACTCTGTCGTTTTTACAAAGTGAAAGTATAATATCGCACATATCTTTTAAAGTAATTTGCTAATTTTGAAGGTTTGAGCATTAAACAGACACACATGCCAAAATGCATTATGGGAAATTCTAATGATCTGCTCTCACCACCCCTCCCATCAAAACGCATAGAACACTGCCATCTACTGGATGGGAATGTGTATAAACGGACTGTAATTTATGTGTGGTATTTGCCCTACTGAGGTTTCAAATCCCACAAAATCTTGCAAAATTTGGAGAGTTTGCATTGAGACGGTCTGATCAGGCTGCAATTTAACCGCTGCACATGGACAACAGCATGAACAACCCAACATAAAACTCTTTGTATATTGTGTCTAAAACTCTCATGAATATATGATCTGGGTTCATAGTTATTGTGTTCGTTTTATGTAAACATGCAAGAAACTCAGGTTGTTTCTCTGTTATTTACATTGGGAATCGCTGTGAGCTGCAATCACTTCCTGTTCATCTCATTCTGGAAGAAACTGAAGTTTACTCTTTAACGCCCTGCTTATTGTCCTTTACAGCACTGCTGCTCCAGAGTAATATATATATAAAATGTCTGAA